>NC_056741.1:502480797-502618297 GCF_019279795.1 Protopterus annectens | reverse complement strand
CTTAGTGTGAAATTGTTTCTGTCATGGTAGTTTGCGTCCTAGCTGTGATCCCAGCAAAAGATGTGTATGCTATTGCTAGGCAGAAAAAGTAGTATGACATACGGTGTGACGTAGTCCCTTGTTGTCGACTGTGGTGTCCCATTGTAGGCTAAAGCAATACATGTATCCTTAGTGAGTGGTACTGCTGGTGAATCCAACTCCCATATGAACTGTAGTACTACCTGAAGCTGTAGGCCTAAACAGTACAGTATGGTGTATGTTCACATTGCTTGGAAACACTGTTTTGTGTGTTCCCTATAGTCCTCACAGATTACATACCTCAGGCATAAGTTTTTGTAAGTAGTGACACACAGTACTGTATGGTACACAGGTAAAGCTCATCTGGGTTGGCATACATTTGTATGTTGTATGTATGTCTGATGTGTGTGTAATCATGCCTGTACCATGCCCTCAATCATATCTGTGTTACAGGGTATACGTGTGTATCTAGCAACATGTATAGTGTAGTACAGCAGTATGCCACCTATATTAACAACTGTGCACATATGTTAGGCAGGGGTTTGGCATCAACGACTACTGTGGTATACTGGTAATACTGTAACTGTACTTTACATTCATTACATTCATTCATTGCAATGGATGACATCTTTCTTTATGCATTAGCTTGATATATACCTCCTGTGGCTAGGTGGTGCATTGTGTCACATACAGTGTGCCATGTACTGGTGTATAGTCTTACATACTGGCTTCTCTTTGCTGCTGTGCAGAACATGGTTTGATATATAGAGCGTGCCAGGCACTGTCAGCCAGTTGTGGCCTGAGCACTAATATGGTGTATTGAACATGTGTATCCTCTGACAACCAATCGGATGCTAAATATGGCAGTTAATTGATATCTGTACTTTAGGATGTTAAGTGTGCCACATGACTTGTTCACACATCTTGTTTAATTGTCTTCCAGGGGCATGTCCCACCAAAGAAATCCGTGTTATACAGCTGCAGAGGAAGCTGAAATACACAGCAGCCTGGTGCAGCACTACACCCTGCTGTTCTCTAGAACCAGCCAGGACCAGCATGAGCAGGCTGCACTGTGGCAAGATCTTGTTCATCAGGTAAATGACATAGGCATGCATAACCGGACATATGAGCAGGTACACCATCACTGCAGTGATTTAATTACACATATCTGGTGGCATGCATCTGATATCCATCGAAAACAGCTTGCCACAGGTGGTGGGGTAGCCATTCATCCCCCCCTCACCAGAGTGGAGGAACTGCTCCTAAGCATGGTGGCTCCTGGAAAACAACAGGAACAGCAACTTACATGTGTCATGATGGAGGCCAGAGCCACCCAGCATGTTGACATGGAGCATGCAGGTAACATGACCTATCTGTAGACTACTGTTACCTGTATTGGTAGATTATGCATATGTGAGATGTGTACTGTGTGTTTAGCAGTTGTGCTGCATAGTGTTGTGCAATACTGATATTTGGAATATAATCTGTACGCCTGTGACTGTTGACTGTTGTACTACTGTAGTTTAGCAAACTCACAGTAGCATTGGCACAGTTGTGGCCACTGACAAACTGTCTCATATTCTTGTAGGTCTCTCTGGTGTGACAGCACGGTAGCCGGTCGAAGCTGGTGAGTGTGTTATAATTTTAATATTGCTAATGAAATGTGCATGTCATAGGTGAGGTGTAGGCCATGTACATGTAACACACCTACGCATAATGCATGCTGTGCATGTTTGCTGTGAGACTATGCACATCTCAGTAATGACAGTAGCTGCCTCAATCACATGCAATAGACAGAGCATCACACACAATTGTGGCAACACTGTACTGGACATTGGATAGGCATAGTTGATACACATGTACACAATATACACGACTCTGTCATACGCAGTACACCTTAACATGCTACACATAGCATATCCAGACACCCGCTGTAAGGTCACACTTCAGTATCCCACATGTCATCCACACAGCACACATAATATATCTGAGGGATAGAGGCCTATCACTGGGCTGTGTGACACTCTTCAACACATAACACATTCATGTTAGTCAATGCTCCCTATTGGGCACCTTACAAACCCATGTAACAAGTGGCTGTGTAATTGTGACTGTAGCCACAGTACTGCAGTTCAGGTACAGGTGATGCATGATGGTGATGGCTCATGGTACTACACCCCATCCAGTTACAGTGACCACAGTACTACATATAGTGGTCATTGCTGTGCACCTCAATGTTGGGCATGTGCAAACATATGCACCTATTCACAATATGCATAGCAATCACCATTTGTACAAAGTGACAAATATATGTCTTGTAATGCTATTGAGTGTATAGGTCACATGACACACATTGGGTATGTGTGATGTTTAATGTTGCAGTCATGTTGTAGCATGCCATGTTATGGCTGGCACTGGCATGTCCACAATATGTCCTACACTCACCATACCCACTGTACAATGGCCATGTTGAGCAATGTCATTCCATCATGTATACATGCACCACTCATCCTGTGTGTATACATAGCATGCATGTGCTAAACCTGTGTCCACAATTATCTGCTACAGACACAGACACTATAATCAGAAATGGATATCTATGTGACACACAGATACACATCCAGCCATGGTATGTATACCTGCGAGTGATGGTGCACAGGACATTGCAGACCTTTTAATACTTGCACAGCAATGTTGTGTCCATGTACACATTGCATTCCAGGGTGAGGCCAATCACTGAACAACAACACACATGCATCAAAGCCATGTATACTTTTATTAACACGGGCTGTCTACACTCACACTGCATGGTCTTGAGCAACAAACTTTCTGCATGCTGACATGTGTGATATGACTGTTTGCCTTGTGATACTGTAACCCACCTTCAACCACTATTAAGTATGTTTTGGATTGCTGGTGTTGTGTGTGGGTATCTGCTGTAGTGAGGAGTGTATTTATGTGCATGTGTGCATGTGTGCATGTGTTCATGTGTTCATGTGTGCATGTGTGCATGTGTTCATGTGCGCATGTGTGCATGTGTTCATGTGTTCATGTGTGCATGTGGGCATGTGTTCATGTGTGTATGTGTGCATGTGTTCTTGTGTGCATGTGTGCATGTGTGCATGTGTTCATGTGTTCATGTGTGCATGTGTTCATGTGTGCTGACATCATGTACAGGTCGTAAAGTGTGTTTCCTGTCTCCATCCCACAGGTGCTGTGTTAGGGCTGGTTCACTGCAACAGGGAAACTGATGTCACTGAGCCACATAGTGATAATGAAGATAGGTGTGTTGAGGCACAGGCATGTTTGCCAGGGTCTGTCGCTGGACCACCAATCGACAGTACACAACTGTCCACCCCATCCATGCATACAGTCATACTGCCAATACATCCATCACCAATGCCCATGGCTGAGGTATAGCATACAGTTGGCATTGGCCAGGACAGTGTGGTATCCATGGCACATGCATCCCAACACAGCAGCCATACCCAGATGTCTGGAAGGGTACCACATAGGCAGATGTCCAGGGGTTCTCATAGGAGCACTGCTGCTCATCATGCCACTGGCAGATGTGCCACAGGTCTGACAACGTCATGCATGTTCCAGGCTGTCATGGAGGCACAGGCATGTATGGAACGGTACACCAGACAGGAACTAAGGGCACAGAGGGCCCATAACACCACTGTCATTGACAGTATCCATGACCTAGCAGGTGCCATCCGACATCACACCAAGGTCACTGATAGACGTTTGGGAGAGACATTAGATATCCTCTGCAATGTCATGTGTCAGGACAGTGTGGGATGGTTGAGATGTTGACGTGGACGTATGCCAGCAACATCAGCAGCTGGCAGTCGTCGCGGATGTCCCTCAAGCCACAGCCACTCCCGTAGTGCCAGTACTAGCCCCAGCAATGTTGGGGGTGGGCTGTCCATAGAATGTCCTAGAAGACCATGTGCACTTGGCTCTGGACAGTCCCAGCAGGGACCTGTGTCCAGTGTACATCCATCCACCTCTGGGGATAGTACCCAGTCTGGCTTAGTACCTGATAGTGTCAGTAGCACTCCTGCCAGGTACAGGTACCGTATCCGTGGCCAGAGACGATGATCTGTAATGTCTCACAGGTACAGTCTGTGGCTGTCCCACAAATACCCGTATATGGCAACCACATGGTGGAACTGTGTGTATGCAGACACACACACATACTCCAGACACCTAAGGCTAACACATACCCTCACACATTACAACAACATTGGCCCATTCCAGTATTCTTGCCCCTCACACACACACACACACACACACACACACACACACACACACACACACACACACACACATACATGTCAATTGGATGGCTCACTGTAGACCTCTGGAGAACCAACAACACACCCTGTGCATATGATGAAACCTGTGCCGCCTCCTGTCATCTGTAACATAGATGCTGGAACAGGCTACCATGGTGCTGATGCACAGGGTGTCTATATAGCAGTATAGCAATGTTAGCATGTTGTCAGCTGTAGAGTGTAATGATATGCTTAAAGGTGTAGTTGAGCAGGCATGATGCATTAAAGCTATGATTGTCATCGTAGTGTTGTTTACACCAGTGTTGGTTCCAATTGTGTATTGTCCGGCCACGTGCCACTTGGCTGATGTGTGCAGTATTGGCAGCATGTGTTAGAGAATGGACAGTATGTGTGGGATGTTTGTAACACAGATTTGCAGGTGTACAGTTGTGAACATGGTGGAGGTGCACTGTCTGCATGTATGTGCATAGTGGACACATGGCCAGGGCGACATGCTCTGTATTACACAGTAACACTCCATAGTTTCTATTGGTGGCCAGTATGCATTGTACTACACACATTCCGGAACCTGACTACACATGTGTGTATGACATGGTTTGACACTGTGCTGTGGGTGATACTGTTACTATCTGTCATTGTTTTGCATTCTGGTGGTATACATCACTTCAACAGCCTGACCATAACCAATCGTTAGATGATGTCTTGACAACCAACACACAGATGTAGGACACACAGCAACATTTGGATCCTTCAGGTATTATACAATGCCAGTAACCACTGGTATTCACCTGCACCCATTATTGAGACCACTCCTGTTTGCCATATATCTCTCTTAGGTACAAGCAATCACAGTAGGGATATGTCCGTCCACGTCTGGTAATGCATACTGTGGCCTATAATGCATTCTCCAGATGACACACACATTCTCCACAAGGGTATCATACAGACAGATGCCTGTTGTCAAACCCATGCTGTAAAGCTATAAGCCAAACTAAGCATAGTCATCCACCTTTAAGGAACATATTATCCCCACAGTACCACATAGGTAGTAGCCACCAGCATGATGAACAGGTACCGATGTGTACATGCAACCAAGTGTTATGTCATCTCTCCTTTGTTAATCATATTTCCAAAGCTATTTTGGAATCCCTTGGTGGATCACATAAGCAATAAGGGGTCTGCATGCATATCCACAGTTTGTTCTACACCTATGAATAGTCATCATGGACAGACATTGCTGCATTTGAACAGGTCTGACATATAACTCGGCCATAGACCCTCACTCACACATTCCAATAG
This sequence comes from Protopterus annectens, assembly GCF_019279795.1. Classification (NCBI taxonomy): domain Eukaryota; kingdom Metazoa; phylum Chordata; order Ceratodontiformes; family Protopteridae; genus Protopterus; species Protopterus annectens. The sequence continues at coordinate 502,612,676 of NC_056741.1, read as the reverse complement.
GAATCATAATGACATTGTGTGACACAGATGACCTAGGCCATGGATCACTGCAGTGGCTGGCCTTGTCAGAAGCATAGAGATATGACCTAAGGTCTGGGAAGCAGCAGCACAGTCTGGCAAGGATGACAGCTGTGTTCTTGGAGAAAGCAGGGTTCCCGCACATGCAATCATTGAGGTAACATGTACAGATATGTATTTAACACACAGCTAGCTCACATGTGCAATGCATACTGATATGTCATACAGTGGTAAAAGCAAAACCCACAACACATTGACCAACAGTGTCACATACATATAACACACACACTCACCAATTGCAGGATTCCAACCCCTATCTAATTACTTCATGATACTAGAGGAGCATGCATTAACACGATGCACTATGTACATTATAGCAAGTTTCCTTTAACACAGGTGTATTTGTAGGATGGTGACATCATCAAACTTGACAAAGGTTAGATTACCCCTTTTGAGGTGTTTCACTACTCTCCTAAAATGGTTGTGCCTTCCCCAGGGGAACACACACACACAGTTGCCTGGTGCAAGATTCAAACCCGTACCTAACTATTTTATGATACTAAAGGAGTACACATTAACACAATGCACTATACAGATTACTGGGAATTTTTTTTCCACAGGTATATTTGTAAGATGATGACATCATCAGACTTGACAAAGGTTAGATGACCACTTTTGAGGTGTTTCACTACTCTTCTAAAAGGTTGTTTCTTCCCCAGGGGAACCACACACAAGTGTGCACAGCTGCCCAGTGCAGGATTCAAACCCCTGCCTATCTACTTCATGATATTAGAGAAGGATGCATTAACACAATGCGCTATACAGATTACTGGGATTTTTTTTTCCACAGGTATATTTGTAGGATGGTGACATCATCAGACTATACAAAGTGTGTTACATTAGGTGACATTAGATGGCCTACACTGAAGGAATGTCTAAACACTTTGGCCATGTGATCATCAAAGGTGAGTTTACTATCTACCTGTGTCCCCAGGGCCATAATTACTTTCTCCGTACATGCTGGATTACCACCTATGTGGTAATTTGTGTGCACTTTGTATTACCCAAAGGGGGTGACTATGCATTTTTTGCCATTCAGCTTGAGGGAATTGTTTTGACACCAGGTATCAGTCTCTGTAAGACACTTCTGGAGGATGCCTGTGTCAGCTGTACAGTCAATTATGGACCACAGTTTCCAGTCATCTGCAAATCTGTTCAGCCTTACACCTGCCATGCTTGCCTGTACCTCTGAGCAGAATCGACTGAACAGGTGTGGTCCCAGGACCAAGACCTGTGTGATGCCATTTGCGACTGGCTTAGAGTTGGACATGGCACCCACAACTATGAACATGTGTGTTTGATCTGTGAGCCACTTGGCCACCCATCCTGTGATATAGCTGTTCATGTTCAAGCTGGTACACTTGTCCATGATGATGGAGTGGGGAATGGTGTGTTAAGCCCTTAGTGAGGTCCAGATGGGCTGTGTGGACTACTTTCACCTCCATCTATGTTCATGGTAACTGTTTTAAATAAGTCAACTAGGTTTGGGAGCCAGGCTCTGTCTTTAACAAGGCGATGTGTAGAGTCCAGTGTCTGGAGATCTCCAATGTCTCAATGTATGGGTTCCATGATGATTTGCTCAATAGCCCTGTAGACCAGGCTGAGTACACATGTTAGGCAATGGTTTCCAGGTTCTGTTTTGGCACACCCTTTGTGGAGCTGGATGACTGTTAGTGTATGCCATTCTTTTGGTACATAGCCTGTGCTATGCTTGAGTCTGGACAGTGAATGTAGGTGAGGGTGTAGTTTCTTGTGGGCCTAGTGTAAGACGCCAGCATGGGACAACTTACAGTCACATTGATGCTATGTTCTTAGCTTTGGTGAGGGCTGTCTTTACCAGCATGTCCGTGATGTCTGTGTCTCTGCATCCTTCTGTGATAGACACAGGCCCTTTTGGGGGTGATGGGGGGGGTTTACACTGCACTTGCCCCCCTGGGTGTGGTCAATGAAAGTTGGTTTGGTGTATGTCATTACTTTTTTCAGTAGCTGACAGCATATTTGGAAGTTGACACTTACATGTCTGATATAGCTACCAAAGGCTTTGTGGTTGTTATTCTTACATTCCTTGGCAATTTGTCTTTAGAAACTGTGCTTGGATTATTTTATGAGCGATCATTGTTTCATTCTAATAATGATCAGTGATGCCTTTCCTTTAGTGAAGTTGGCTCTATCAAGTGTTAGTTTCCTCCTTCTGTTGTCTAGCTTATTTATGGGTGACGACCACCAGATTGTTTTCTTATTTTTGGAGGAGTGCATCTTGGTTTTATTTGGGATGTCTCAATCCATGCATCCCTGTAGATGTTCATAGGATGCACTTGTAAATGATTTGGCAGATTGTATACCATTATCCTATAGCAAGGGGGCTTTGGAACTTTCCACTTTGGTCTTAGGAAGTGTGCAGTTTGCTGCTGAAAATGTCTTCACAGTGGTTTCATTGACTGGGTGTGGGATGTGGATGTCCAGTGTGATTACGTAATGATCTGATATTACCAGCAAGGGGTTTATCTCTGTTGTGGAACACTGGTACCCCATGTTGGTGATGATCATGTTCAGTATGTTGTCACTTCTAGTGGGCGTGCTGACCAGCTGTTCCAGGGTGTTAGAGTTTCTTAACTCTAGGACACATTGGGCAAAGGACGTTGTATACGAGTAATTCACCCACTCAATGTTTGGGTAGTTGTAGTCTCCTCATATAATGATGTTTGATAGGACCTTTATATTTGCCATTGTTCTCCAGAATACTGAGTGAGGTTCCTGAGACAAGGTACATGATCTGTAGCAGGCTACAATCTGATGGGCAGCTTTGCCCAATGTTAGTTGCACTTGCATGGTCTCCAAGGCCTCATGCTGTGGCAGTAACCTGGAGGTGTGGATATCCATAAGGTAAATGGCTACACCACTTCCTTTTGTATTTCACTCGTGGTCTTGTGTCCAAAGGTCAGGGTGATTGTTTTATGTGGATCATATCCAACAGCTGCATGTTTGACATAGCTTTGGCTGTTACACAGTGAACACCTCTGAGTAGGTGATATGCAAGGGAGTACGGATGGAGCATTTTGCGATGGTCTGTGTATGACATGTATTTCAGGCCACTAATGCTCTTTGTGAGGTATTGCTGCTGGCTTTCCAGTTGTTGTAGTTGTCTTGTGAGGTGCATAGCAACAGTGGCGTTGTACTCTTTTATAGTTCTAGTGAGTGGTGAGTAGAGGGGAGCAATGTCCTCTTTTATTCTGCATGAGACACATTTTGTGATGAGGTGTGTCACATAAGAGGGTTTCCTGACTACTGTGGGAATGTGCTTATCACAGTTGTATCCACTGTCCAACCGTGACCCAGAGTCTCTTGTCACTCTTAAAGTGGTTGCAGTTCTTTGCTACAGAGATTTTAACAAAGGTGATGGTAATACACCTTTTGGCATTGAGCTACAGCCCATGGCTTGGGCAACAGCCATCTGTCTCAGTGAGGCCCTTTTGTAGGATGTCCACATCTTTAGTGTTTACAATGATGGCTCCTAGTTTGCAGTCCTCTGGAAACATCAGTAGCCACAGAACTTCCATGTTAATGTTTACTTCAGGGAAGTAGATACTACACAGCCTGGGAAGTTATCTAGTCCCATGGCTGCTGTGATACTGGCTTCGGAGAGTGTTTTTTACCTGTGCAGCCGTGATGACAGCAACTTTGCAGTCTTCCATTATAGACATGTGCTCTTTCAAGGGTGAGGGGGGGTAAAGTTAACACTAATCCTATCTGCCAGGATGTTGCCAATATCAGTTGGCTCTGTACATTTAGTGCCATTGAGCTGTAACTCAGAACAGATCTGAGTGTAACCATGACATGGACCTGTCTGTTGGGCAGAGATCTCCTGCGTAGACAGTATGCAACTGAGTACAGCTTGGGTTACATTCATTCTTGATGCATGGGGCAACTATTTGAAGCCAGTAATCCTCTTGTTAAGGTTCTTCATTGTTCTTTCTAGTTGCTGAATGTGCCTAGTCAGATTCCTCGCAAGTGTGTTGTGGTAGTCTCTGACAGGTCTGATGACTGCTGAGTAGTGGCAACCTCCTTTGACCTACATGCACAGACCTTGGCAGTATGTTTGTATACATAGCAGGATATTCCGACTACTTTGTGAATGTGTTTCTGGAAGTAGAGATGACTATACACATTTGTCCACAGATCCCTTATCATCACATCCGTATTTAGCCTAAGTGTGTGAGCATACCCAGTATGACCTTTCAGTATCTTCCTGCCTGACATTTGCTTCATTTGTTTAAGTGTGTGAGCATGCCCAGTATGACCTTTCAGTGTAATGCAGAATGAAATCCACTACATTTGTTGGAGTGTGTGAGCACGCACAGTATACACATTTATACCATATGTGTATGGTAGATCAAGGTGTATTTTTACAGCAGGGCTCACCTTTGTGTCATAGATCAACAGAGATCATGCTGTGCCTGCAGGGCTTCCATGAGACACTTTGCATAGACCTATCAACATTTCTACATACAGGGGGACAGCTATTCTTTGTACATTTCTACCCATGGGTACACCAGATTGTTTCTGTGGGTGTACATAGGATGTGGGTTTCACCTGACACTTATGCACTTTTGCTGTGCCTGCACTGCTATATACAGGACACGATTACAGTCTGTACTGTTGCCTATCGTACTGGCTTGAGGCATACTAGTGTACTACAGGTCTTAGCATCCATTGCCACATATATTAGCTTGCAACTTCATTGCCTACACAACCCACATCACAATGCCTGGCCTGATGTTCTCTGTCTGCATAGGCATGTGGGTGAGGTTACCCATTTGCCTCATTAGGGGCATGATACAGCATTGCTTTGTGTTTGCATTAGTGTACAATTGTCTTGCTGTGTCTGCACCAATGTAATGCTATCATGGCTTAGTGGTTCAGTGCTGTGACTATAGTGCACAGTATCCTGGGATCAAGCTGTCACTGCTTTTTATTTTCATTCTAGCCAGACCAGACTGCTTAAGGAACAGTAAAGAAGATATGAGCATGTTTAACTGACTTTGCTCAACTTTGGCCGACCTTGGCCAACATTGTACGAGCAATTTTGTTTACATATACTAGATATTGGTAAAAGCTGCTTAGCACTGCTTTATATTGCTTAAAACATGGTAATCATGCCTCAGGTGGTGCTGCAGGGCTGCCTATGTCGGATGCACATACTACACTCCCTATACATGTTTGGAAACAGGTAGTGTCAAGTTAGGCATCCCTTTTATTTTATGTGTGAGTCAGTGAGAGGTATCATTTCCAGGGTTCCTACTTAGCCAGTGTATGTGCTATGCGTTGCCTCTTTGCCAAGGACAAGGCATACTGGGCACGCCTCCTTCTGTCTATTGGGGCAGGCTCAGGTTGTTCCTCCTCTGAGTCACGCTGTGCCTGTGCAGACCTTGGCAATGGTGGGGGGCTGTTTGGCCCTGCCCCATGCTGTTCCTGCTGCAGCTGTTTTCGCAAGATCATATTGTGTAGCATGGCACATACCATAACAATTTGGGTACATGTAGTTGGTGAGTACTGCAAGGCTCCACCAGATGTGTCCAGGCACCGGAACCGTGACTTGAGCATCCCAAACACACACTCGATTACATTTCATGTTTGTGCATGTGCCTCATTATGGAGTTCTTGTTCAGGTGTGTGCATTTCTGATGGGTGTCATCAGTCACGGCTCTAGTGCATATCCAGAATCCCCCACTAGGTGACCATCAGGGATGTCCCCATTTGCAAATGTCTGGTACAGCTGCGACAGATGCCAGATATGGGAATCGTGGTAGCTTCTAGGGCAGCCAGCACACACATTCAGTATTATGCCCTGGGCATCACACATGACCTGGCAGTTGATGGAGTGGAAGCCCTTGCGGTTGATGTAGGCCCTACCCCGCTTACCAGCTGGTGCTTTGATGTGCATGTGCGTGCAGTCATTTGCACCCACTACCTCAGGGTATTCCGCTATTTGCTGGAAGAGATGCATATTGCTGGCCAATACCTCACGGGAATTGGGGAAATATACATGATCACCGACATGTGCTGACATGGCATTCAGGAACTGGTGCAGTACCCTTGATGCTGATGCCTATGAAATTCCCATCATATCACCAGTTGGTCTCTGGAAGGTACCTGTTGCTAGTATTCTTAGGCCAACACATACCTTGGTTTCCACTGGGATGGGTTCCCCTCTGTTGGTTCTGTGTGTGAGGCGTGGCTTGCACAGCTCAACAATTTTTTGCAGGAGCTCTCTGTCCACTCAATAGCGCTCCACTATCTCCAGCTCATGTAGCCCCTGGTAGGTTACCCTGGGTCTGTACACTCTTCTCCGTCTCCTCACTGTGGGTTGCTGAGCAGCATTCACAATGGCACCACCCTCAGCATCTTGCACATGTTGCCTTATAGCAGCAATGGCAGCCCCTAACATTTTTATGTCTCAGTTTAAGCTTTTTAAGTTTTCACTTCTCTTTGTTGACTGCAGTGTTGCAGTGTTTCTGAGAAAAAAACATGGGGGAATGTTGTTTGCAGAGTTTTAGGTGTTGGGCTGGGCTGGGCTACTGTACTGCCTGTGCAATTGGCTGATTCTGATTGATTTCACTGGCAGCTCTGCTAGTTCTCCTTGGTTAACTTCCTACTACTTCCTTTCCTTCCTTTTCCCATTTATTTTTCTACAGTGGGCAGCGCCACGCAAACAAGTGCAAACATGTTCACACACGCGCACACAGATTTACACAGGCTTACACGGGCTTAGGCGGGTGCACATTCCTGTATACTAGCTTAGACAACCTTACACAGGCTTACACAGGTGCACACCCACGCATACAGGCTTAGACGGGTTTACACACGTGCACACATGCGCACACGTGCGCACATAGTGTAAGCAGCTTTGCACGAAACTTTAGTGATAGCCACGGCGTACACCTTCAGTTTCTTGATTTCAGTTTAGACAACTGCAGACACACCTCTTTTAGTCCTGAGTAACTCACAGCAACCACATGCCACTCTGCTCCAATAAGCTTACAGTCTTTTTCATACATACCCCCTCATGATGTCACCCATCTCCTACTCTGTTACTCCCCTTTTCCTACTCTTACACTCTAGTGACATGGTTCACATAGCAGGAAATATTGGGATTCACTATCCTTATCCTCATTTGCATAGGATTGCCTACTAATGCTTGGTTACATCTCTCAGACTAAGCTTGCCCCCTTAACAACCTCTACTCAGTAGCCATGTTGTCTTCAGCTTGCCATTCACTTGCATGGCAGATTAATATTTTGAATAAAATCCCTATTTGTGGCTTTTATTTTTTGGTTTTCTGGTTTTTAGAGCACAGCACATTTGCGCGGCGCTGCGCTACGCTTAAACATCAGAGATTGAGGTAAAAAAAATTTTTTTTTCTTTTGCAACAGAAAAAATCCAATGGCAGTATATTTGGCCATTGGCATGCTTCTTCAACTGGATGCATCCTTTATTTGGAGCTGTCATGGCTCCATTTTGCTATTTGCGAACTGAGTACATTTCTGCAAATAACACTACTCTTACTCAGACAGGTTAGTTTTTCCTGGATCGCAAATTTACCTCATGTGCATAGCTTTCAGCAGCAAATGAGGTAATTTGCATAACCTAACCCTGTCTGTGTAAGAGTCGTTTTAGGAGCTCTCTTGTACATCCCTGCCGGCTGTTCCTGGATCGCTCGGCAGACATGCTGGCTGCATGGAGTCTTACTCTAGTCTTAGACTCCGTGCAAGCCTTCATGAATCTGGCCCATTATTTACAATCAAAAGTTGTGTATACAATCATTTTTTCAGAGGACATATCCTAGAAGTTATTTTAATTCATTCTTTTATTTGATTCTCCATTATGGAAGGGTCCACTTCAACCCAATATTTAAAAAAGAGAGTATCTTTCTCAAATTTAATCACAGTTATCAGTTTGTATGTGTTTGATGCCATTTTTTTTCTTGATAACATTAGCTTCCACAAGGTTTCACAGTTCTCCATGTCCCCACTTTTTATACCACTATTATATAAATATCGAGAACATAATTCTATGATTTGCCTTATATGATTGTGTATGCCTTAGGTATCTTTAAATTATTTCTTATTTCTTTCATAGAGCAATCCCGAAATGGAAAGGAGTCCATAATTCTTTTATCCTTTAATAAGGGGAAGTTATTTAGGTTAAGCATCGAGTTACTGAGTTTCAGATTAGGATTGAGATGTAAGGGTTGTAGAGTTTCCAAGTCTGCTGATAAATTCAAAGCAGCAAAGAGTTTTTGTAGATTGGTAATAAAATACTTTAATGGGTCAATAGTCTTATAATTTAACAATTCTTTTTTTATATACATAAAGGGAAGCGCTTTGGGACTGAATTTGAGTGATTTTATATAGTTAAAATAAAGTGTTATCCATATAAGTGATTAAGTGTAACTTATTGAATTATATTCCAATATTCTTATTAGCCTACTACAGTTAATAATATCAAAATACAGTCTGAAATCTGGAAGCTTTAGTCCCTCATTTAGTTTTGGCTTTATTAGTTTGTAGTATGATATCCTTACAGATTTAGGGGAAGTGTCTGCTTCTACTAAGTGGGTGTTCATTACTTATTTGCCTGCTGCTAGCCTGTGAGTTTTGGGTCCCATGAGCCATAGGTTTTTAGATATATGGTATGCCTTATTTAAAAAAAAAAAAAAAAAAAAATATATATATATATATATATATATATATATATATATATATATATATATACACAAATAATTATATAATTTTGGATTACTATTTACATTACAAATATATAAAGTTAATGTGTTAAGTCTTAATATTTTTTTTTCTATTCATTAATGTCTTAATTTGAATTGCAGGCTCATTGTCATTACAGGTGATCAAAGACAGGTGGCAGCAGGTTACTCAAGAGGCACAAGTTTTTTTGTTTTTTTTTTCTGGTGGTAGTAGTGGTTCAGGTGCAAGATCAGATTTGTGGAGAAAGAAAACATACCTTAACCATGGTGGAAAATGAGGCAGTGATGAGGATCCAGTCCTCCAAAGAAACCCAAGAGAAGGGCTAGAAAAGACATTGCAAACTCTGGGCAATACCTTGCTTCTTTCAGGGGTGGCATGGTTGCTTCTGATGGTAATAAAGCGCTGGGGAAATGGATTTAAATGTTGGTGATAGGGGGCAGTCAGTAGCAGAATATCTTAATAAATGCATTGATTCTCTTCCAGATGAAGGGAGGGCAAGAGTATTTGACATAGTTTTCGAAAATAATGTTGGTTCCACACCTGCAGGTGTTAATAGTCTCTGTGGAAGGTTCTCCCCTGGTCTGCCCTCTCCATTACCTTTGTGAATGCAGCAGCCAGAGGCTGTTTCTACCAACATTGTGAAGGATTCTGTTTCATTTCATCCTGATCTCATTATCACCCAATTTTTGTCACCCATGGTTGTTTTAAACCCTTCGAGTAATGCAATTCTGGGTTCTCACACTACTTCCCATGTCCCATACAGCATTAAAGATAAAATTCATTAAGGAGACTTCATCAATATATTTGATTTAGTTGATACTGAGGGCTTCTGTCGATTTATAGATTTTGATAACTCTGGGGCAAAGGACTTAATGGTAGCAATGGTAACATTGGGGAAGAAAGCTTCATCTAAAACATTAACTATGAATTAGGATACATGGTTATTAGGGTTTGTGGTCTTTATGGGAGTCATTATTGAAAAGGATCTCAGTCAGGCTGTATGATTACTTGTCTACCTTTTAGAGAAGCACATCATGCTTAAGATGGTTCAGCATGATTGTTCTATGATCAGAAGTGTTGGAAGCTATGGCTAGATTGATCAAATGGGAGCAGAGGCATCAGATATTTGACTAATTGCCATGACTGATAGACCTAATATCACAGGGAACAAGGGTTTTACCAGAGGGCCCACTAAGGGTAAGTTCTGATGGACTTTCAACACTAGCAAGTGTCTTTGGCCTTCCTGTTAGTTTTCCCACTTGTTTTCCCACTTATGCTCGTACTACTGTAAAAGACACTCATTCACCAGCTATTGGAAGTGAAGCCACTTGAGTTTAACAAGTCCAGTCCTATAATGGGAAAATACCATGGCCTTCTCACAGAGTTACCCATCTAGGGGAAATGGTCATTTTCATGGCGCAAGAATCCACACTCCAAGGGGTCCAGGTAGGGGACAGCTGTTCTCACTCTTCAGTCAAGCTAGATAAGTTAGTTCAATTTTTAGCAGCTTACCCTAATGTTACAACTGCTGAATTCCTTATTGAATTTTTTTGTAATGGTTTTAGGATCAGTTCTGAGGTTACTCTTGACTCTAGACCAGTTAGGAATCTGTTATCGATTAAGGGACATGATGACCTTACTTTAGACCTAATTGAGTAAGAAATAATTGTGGATAGGGTTTTGGGCCCCTTTTTGCAAACCAGCTGGCCATCCTTTAAAACCTTGCCTATTATCTTAGTCCCCAAGAAGAAAGAGGGTGAATTTAGGTCAGTCCATCACCTTTTACACCCAGCTGGTGCATCTGTCAATATTTCATTGACAGGAGCAAGCTAAGGTGCGTTATTCATCTTTGGAACAAGGTGCTCAAATGATATCAAGATACTTGGATCCATGGTTTTGCAATCTGTAGATAGTTGGTCTTTTGACTGCTCCTAATCAGACATAAACACTGGCTTCTGTTATCTTTTCTTCTGGATGGAAAGCTGTATATTGACATGTCCATGCCAATAGGGTGCTCAGTAGCTTGTGCTATGTTTGATGTGTTCAGCACAGTGATTCATTGGTGCTGGCTGCAAAGAGCACTTAATCAATTTATTATTCATTACCGAGATGATTTTACGATAGTGGGAGAGGGAAAGTTGGGGCTGAAGAAGGAATGGTAATATTTATGGACATTTGTACCAGCTTGGGGATTCCACTGGTGGAGGATAAATTGGAAGGTCCTGTATAAAAATTGGCATTTCTAGGTTTGGAGGTGGATGTAACATCAAAATCTTTCAAGTTTCCAGATGACAAGCTAGATCAGCTCAAACCTATAATCTGATAGTTTTCGGAGACCAGTAAGTCTAAGGTAGTTGAGCTAATGCAACTTCATGTTTTTTTTAAGCTTCACCTGCAGGCGTATTGCCCCAGGCAAAACTTTCTTTCGAGCAGTTTTGAATTTGCTAAAAGGCAGAAAACTCATGAATTATAAGATGAGGATAACATGCTGAGTCAAGGAAGACCTCTGTCTTTGGTGCATGTTTTTGAACCAATACAATGGAGTATCCTTCTGGCAGTCACCTTGGTTGTCATTTAATAAGTTGCAGTAGTTTATCAATACTGTGGCTGGCATGGGTATGGGTGGTTATTTTCAAGGTAGTTAGTTTGCTGCCAAGTGGCCTATGTTCTGGTCCTTAGAAAGGAGGAAAATATTACCTTCTTGGTGATTTTTCCAATTTGGGTTGCCACTTTGGTCTGGAAAGAGTGTTTCAGGAATTGTAGGTTGTCCTTTGTTCAGACAACTTGGCAGTACTACATACCCTGAACAAATGCTTGTCTAAACCAAATGAGTGCATTCAGTGGTTAGACTCCTAGTCTTGCTGTGTTTGCAAATCAATTCAACTTTTTCAAACATACATGTTCTGGGGTGTGATAATGGTATTGCTGAAAGTTTGTCCTGTTTTCAGTTTTTCAGGTTTCAGCAGCTAGCACAGTAGGTGGATCAACATTAAACCCTTTTTCCAATGGAAGTGTGATTGATCGGAGAAGGCTAGGTGGATCCCTAGTGTCAAATTCCTGGGCCATGAATATGAAAAAGGCATATTTGTCTTCAGTTCAATGCTTCAAAGTTGTTTTATAGTTCATTACCCATAAGTTAAAGGAAGTGGGGTTTACCTTTATTCATCAAATTCATGGAGGACAGATGGTTGAAAGGGGAAGATCCTAACACAATTAGGATTCATTTGGCAGCCTTAGTGTGGTCAGCCCAGTTTCTGGGGATCACAAATTATTCGGCCATTAGTTATTATCAAGATCGATTAAATGCTGGGTAAATGTTAAACAGAACTCAAATTATAGCTAATGTCTGATAGGTCACCACCTTCTGGTAATTGTTGCCAGAGGTTTATTTATCTCAGCCATGGATTTCTATTCATTTGCCATGTGGGCAGCATTGTTCTCCTGTCCTTTTGCTGGCACTTTTCATGCCAATGAACTGTTGAATTCCTTATGCTGGAATGATGTTCTCCTTCATGATGAGTTCCTGCTGATTTGGTTGGCACAGTCCAAGATGGATCAAGTGGGTAAAGGGCACCAAGTCTGCTTAGATAGAGCCAGACCCTTCGTTATTTGATCTGTCAACTGGTTTTGCCTGCTTAGCAAGTTGGTTCCTAATGGAGGTAGGTCAGGGTTAGTTTTTAAGTCTGTGGTCAGTAAGCCTGTTAAATTGTTAGATGGTAAATTTCCATAAGTGACTGCCCTTTCCTGCCAAGCTATAGATTCACAAGGATACTCATCCCATTTATTGTGAGTAGGGTGCACATCTGATTTAGCAAAGGAAGGCCATTCCACCAAAGTTTTGAAAAGAATGGGGTGGTGGGTGTCTGATGCCTTTTTGTTTTGTATAAGACATTAGTATTGTGAATTTGTATTACAGGAAAGGAAGCTATCTGAATTTTGGGTCAGTCTTTCCTCAGAAGAGCACTTGTCCAAGTTTTGTTTTGGCCACCAGGTTAGACAGGTTCCCATGAGTGCAATCATTGGTCAGTGCAATATTTTGGTTTTTCAGGGCTTTCTTTGATTTCATTTTTGGGAGGCATGGCATCAAATGACAGCCCATCAAATATTACCTCAGGCTTTACTCATCCATTTGGGGGAATGATTTAGTTGTGCCCTCCAAAAGGATTCTGTTAGCTAGAATTCTGTCTGACCTACAGAGGTTCTGTACAACTTTATCTCGAATGGTTTTGTTTTGGTCAGTGATCGTATCCACAACTGATTGGATTGATGCCAGGAAGAAAGCAGCTGTTGAGATCTCCAGACATTTTATAGGTTCATAGGTGTTTACTAGGCTAATGACCACAATGACCTTTTTAAGTCTAGACATGCATCCCAAATCTCTGTCAAGTTATGATACCCTTGATAAGTGTAAGCATGGGCCTGGGAGATGAACAATTTATGGCTTACCTCTGTCCATTAGAGACATAGATGCCAAATCAGGGATGGATTTCTGGTTTCCTGTCCAATTGTCCAAGTGGCACTTGATTTGGGTTATGGAGGAACTCTGCTTTACAGGGATGGGGACCCTGTTCCACAGATGGGGTAGTCTCTGGGATACATACCTATATCTCCAGCAGGTCCTATTTATATCACAGGCAAGTTTTAAGTCTTCTGAATGGATAATTCTGGTGTTGTGTTTTTTGTGGCTATGCAGGAGGTCCATCAGAGTGGGGTCTGACATTGTCCTGTATGCAAGGTATAGATCTCCCCTGAAAAGCCTGTAGGAGACAGAATACAGAGATATGATTTTTACGTGGTCTGCATAGGACATATTACTTATGCCCTGTATTGTTTTAGTGAGGAACATTTCTTTCTGAACGTTCCAACTGTTGGATATGCCTGGTTAGGTACATACCAAAGGGGGCATTGTACTCAATGATAGGTCTGATGAATGCCGAATACAGTGGAACAATGACTTCCTTGGACTTAGATACCTATATTTATAAGTTGCACAACATAGAGTGATTTCCTCATCACTGTAGACAACTGATGATCAATGGCTAGATTACTATCTAGGTGTGTCCCTAAGATCCTGACTACTGGGTCAAGTCTAAGGGGTGTGTTGTCAATATGATAGTTACCAGGGATGAATGACTTCTCAAAAGATACTATTATGCATTTCTTGGCATTTACTTTTAGTCCATGACTATGACATCAGTTGTTTGTCTGTGTCAGTGCCTCCTGGAGAACATTGATGTCAGTGTGAGATTTAATGACAGCTCCTAATTTGCAAACATCTGCAGATTTAGTCAGCCAGAGACCACTGACATTGGCCTTGACTTCTGAGAAGTAAATGCCAAAAAGGAGAGGTCCAAGGACTGATCCCTGAGAGACTCCACTTGTGATCTGCTTTTTTGTAGAGGTGGATTCCCCAATTCTAACTTCCTGTGTTTTGTCTGTAAGCCAGTTGGCTATCCACCAGGTGACATACGGGTTTGCATCTAACCTCTTGAGTTTATCAACAATACCTGAATGGGATATTGTGCCAACTTTGAGCAGAGGGATAATTGTTGCCTTTCTCCATTCATGAGGCACAAAGCCTGTTTGGAGGTTTCAGTTAAATAGTAATTCCAGAGGCCCTGATAGGTCATGTTTCATGCTATTAAGAAGGCATCCTGGGATATTGTCTGGGCCCATTGATGTAGTGTTCTTGGTCTTAGAGTGAGCATTAAGGACCTGTTCCCTAGTGATAGAAGGGGGAGTTATATTTGATTATATTTCCTGAGGGAAAGTTGGCAGAGAGAGAGGGGTAAAGTTGGAGCTAAATTTATCAGCCAAGAGGTTTGCTATATCTTCTGGCTATGTATTGATGGCTCCATTTACAATGAGCTCTGCACACAATTGTGTATTGCCTTTGAGGTAGCAAATATAGCTAAAGAATGCTTTGTGGTTGTCATTGGCCTGAGAGGCCAAACTTACCTCAAATTTGGCTTTGGTAGACTTTATTTGGCCTCTTAGTTGTTTGTTTAGTTTGATGAGAGTGTTTTATCCTGCTGGGTGCTGAACCTCCTAATTTTTGCCATGGTTTTCTTCCTCCTGTTATAAAGTTGAAAGATTTTGTGATTCCACCGGAGTGGCTTGGTTTTTGAGTTAGCAATGTACTTCTTCCTAGTGAGTACATCTGCCTCTATGCAGCTATTAACATGCTTGTACAGGGTTTCTGTGAACAGTTCTGCATAGGCAGAAGTGTTCTCAGGGTTTGCGGAGGCTTGTAATGTTGCCAGATTCCTACTTAATACCACGAGGTTAGCCTTAGTATAGTTCCTGAATATTCCAGGTTTAGCAGGGGGTCCAAGTTTTATTTTTACTTCAAAAGAGACCATTTTTTGGTCTTACTTTACCAGGGAAGGCATTGCAGGAGGGGGTGTGCCGCAGTCTCCTATATTAGTGAGGACCAGAGCCAGTATGGTAGCACCCCTGGTTGGTGTATTGGCTATCTGGTCCAGGGAGTTTGTGTTTACAAAATCCAGGATTCTCTGTGCATGTAAGTTTGGTGTCATATAGGATTCCCAGTTAATAGTGGGGTAATTCAAATCACTTATGAATATGGTATTGGGTTGGAAAGTTAATGTTTCTAATAAGTTTAAATACATGGCATGGATTTCCTGGGTCATAAAGTGGGACCTATAACATGCATGAAAATGGTATTGGATATTACCTCTGGTGATTTGAACATGGATCAGATAAAGTGCATTGTCCTGTTTGACTAGCCTTGAATTATATTTATTTTTGATGTAAATAGAGACATCTCCACCTTTAGTCCCTGCTTGTGAAGTAGCTGGCCTAAATGTGTTGAAAGCATTATAACCCTGTACTGTTGTTGTGCTGTCCCTGGCTATAAACCATGTCTCAGTGATGGCACAGACATCAGCATTTTCTAGGGTAAAGAGAGCTTCTAGGGAGTCGAGTTTTTTGTTTAGACTCCTAGCATTGAGCAGTAATAGCTTTAGACTTTCTGGTTTTGGTTTGCCATATTTGGTATTGCCTAAAGAAGATACTATGGGGAAGAGAATGTTTTAGTTAATATTCAAAAGCCTAGAGGGGAAAGGTGCAGACCATCCCTGGCAAATCAACGTGGTCTGTTGAACATCTCCTTCCATGCTGAAAAATATTGCACCACCTTAGAATGACACCAGAAACTAAGCCAATTATTAAAGTCAATCACCTTTTGTTCGTATTGGGGCATCATCCTTGGAGAATGTAAAATGCTGCTCAATGCTAACCATAGGATGGCTTATGCTTCCATTCAAGTTGGATTCCAGCTGATAGAACACAAAGACTTAGACAAACCAGATAAAAAATTTTATGACTGTGATGAGTGCATCTTAATAACTTAGGGTTCGATCTTTTTAATCTGGACATTACTCTGGCAGTTGAGAAACATTTCCATACTCTATCTTCCCAGGTTGTTAGTGATTTAAAGTTTTAATTCTGGTGGAGGCCACTGAAGGGAGGAACGGCATAGTTATGCCATCTGGCAGATGTCTTGTGGTTTTTACCCCCCTTTTTCCTTCTCCCCTAGTTGCTTTTCAGTGGCCTCCTCCTGTAGACATTGGATGTTTAGCAGTTTTAAGGCCTGAATGAGGCAAGGGACATTGGTGATGAGAGTCAACCCTAAGTTTAGTGATAAACAGGTCTGAGGCAGCATGTGGTATGCTCCTGGACCCTTCAATTTCAGGCCGGCAAGGGCTTGGTTACTCCAACCAGCTTAAGGGAAAATTTACAAATATTTTTATGGAAGATGCAAAGTTAATTGTTGTATTATCTGAAATATTGACTATTGTTTAATAAATGGTTACAATACCAGTTCTTGCTGTGGTTATTGTCTCAGCTTAGAGGATAAGGAAGGCTTTCCAGTAAGCCCACTTGTCCACAAGCTGAGCAAGGGAGGAGTGAGATACTACAACTATTTAAGGCAAATGCAGTGATTCTCTCTCACTTTCTTGGCAATGGCTTAGAGGATTCCCACCCTTCCCATCCCTTTGTTTATGCTTTTTTTTTCTTGGGGTGGATGCCTTGCAGCTTTTATACCCCCTCTTTTTCTTTCCCTCCTGGCAGCTTCTCAGCACCCTCCTCCTGTGTGCATTAGGTGTTTGGCAGTTTTAAGTCCTGGACAAGCCAAAGGGCATTGGCAAAGAGAGACAGCCCTAAATTTAGTGCTAAACAGATGTGAGGAAAATTGTGGTTTGCACCTGGACACTTCAGTGTTGGGCCAGAATGGGCTTGGTAACGCCAACTGGCTGAAGGGAGATTTTACAAATGTGGCTTACGGCAGACACAAAGTTAACTGTTGTATTACCAGTAATATTAGTTATTGTGTATTATACAATGACCCCCCATTAATATTCCAAAACATGCACGCTAATTGGCACGTTGTAAATCAAAGACTTATACTAATGGAAAAAGGTCCGGTCGCCCGGACTTTTTCCATTAGTATAAGTCTTTTTTTTTTTTTTGGACAGCAACGGAGAATGGAAGAGCTCTTTTGCTCTTATCTTGCTATGTTAAATGGGTTTAACATAGTGAGATATCTTAAAAAAAAGCAAAGGAGATCTTCCTTTTTCCGTTGCTTTTTTTAAAGCTGTCTCGCTATGTTAAACTCTTTTAACATAGCGAGACAAGGTTTTAAAAGCAACGAAGATCTTCCTTTCTCCATTGCTTCCACACACACAGTTCTGATGTACTGCGTAACCATATGCATGTGCAGTACATCAGAACTGCCACAGAATACTGGACAGATGAGGAAGGGCAGCAAGGAGGCATTATACAATGCCATTATTTAAGAAAAGTAAGTATTTTTTTTCTTAAATAATGTAATTGTATAATAGCAATAACCCGCTTCTGGGTGTGGGTAATGCTGGATGTACCCACGGATGTCTTTGTTTGGCCACTTGGGCTTCACCCTCATGACCAAACCACACCAACCGTGGGTAAATCCAGCATTACCCACACCCAGGCATGGGTTATTGCTTAAATAAATGGTCACAACACCAGTTCTTGATGTAGTTATTGCCTCATCTTAGAGGACAACAAGTGTTACCTTTAAATATACATAGAATTCAGTAGATTGTACAAGATACTTGTGCTTTAGCAAATCATTAACAGCTCTCCTTTCCTTTACTGACTGCATAAATAAAAATTGTAACAACAATCTCATATCCTCTGCACTTTTTATTGACCTATCCAATGCATTTGACATGGTGAATCATGAACTATTGATAAACACACTTAATTCTCTCGCATTCGATACACACTCAATCAAATGGTTTCAATCTTACCTAGGAAACAGACAGCAAGCAGTCCTCTGGGGCAATGAACTGTCATCTCTGCTCCCTATCTCTCTTGGAGTCCCACAACGTTCCATCTTGGGACCACTCCTCTTTACCATCTTCATTAATGATCTGAAAACCTCCCTTCCTCAGACTACCTGTATACAATATGCTGATGACTCAACTTTAATCTGTTCCTCCTCCTCACCATCCCAACTTCAAGCCAGAACCCAAAAAAATATTTACCTTAGTAGAAAACTGGTTCTACCAACGCTGTCTCCTCCTCAACCCTAAAAAAACTAAATTACTACTATTTACCCCTACACGTAAATCCCCCACTGTAAACTTCACAGTCATATCTAAAAATGGCACCACAATAGTTCCTCACTTTACCACCAAACTTTTGGCGGTGACAATTGATCACAATCTTAATTTTGACACCCATATCAACCTAACTATCAAATCAATGAATAGAAAACTTGGTTCCCTGTACAGAATTAAACCTTTTCTCACTCCTTCGGTCAGGACTACTATTGCCCAAACTCACCTACTATCTACTCTCCTCTATGCCTGCCCAATCTTTACAAACCTCTCCAAAAGCAATATCAATAAGCTGGCCACAGCTTACAACATAGCCAGATTTGCCTCTGATACCCCATATCGTACCCATCACTGCAAAAACCTAAAACTTCTAGGGTGGCTTAAACTGCAAAGCCAGTTTCTTTTTCAGCAACTCATAATCATTCATAAGATTCTGCATCATTCCTCAAAAACTCCCATTCTCAGAAACCTTACTATCCCCTATCAAAATCTTGCTACCTTGCGATCTGCCAACAGGCTACTTGTCTCTTCCCTAAAAGCAAACAATAAATCTGGTGACTCCCTATTTACTAACTCAATCAGTAAAGTGTGGAATAAACTACCAACTGAACTTACATCGCTGACTTCGACTCCACTTTTCAAACATCAACTTAAAATCTTCCTAAAATCACAATGGCTATGTCCTTGCTCAAATCCTGTCTGACACTGGCACCTCTTGGCTTATCTCTCTTAAGTCTATAATTTCTGAATTCCTCCTCCTTTGCTGTTTCTCTCTTCTTACCATACCAAAAGTATATTTTCTTTAGAATAAGTAAGATCTACCTACCCTTGTCTGTCATGGCCTATGACTGTACCTAAGGGTGAAAAAAATATATATACATGAGGTTTTAACAATTTTTAATTTGAGTATTACTAGTATGGAATTCTCTTTAATTTGTTTAATTTGTTTATTTTTATTCAAAATTTTCTTGTATTGTATTTGGAGCTTATCTCCCCAGGCTTCCACTGAAAATGGACATGTATCCAGTCGGACTTTCCCGGTCAACATATGTAAAATAAAATAATAAAAATAAATAAATTAATGGCGTACTAATTTAAGGAATCCATTTTAAGCTGCAAATGATTAATAAATTCTAAAAGAAATGGATAATAAAAATCAGTTACTGCACAATTAACAGAAATTTTAAATCAACTTGTAAAAGAAAAATCACACAAACAATATGCAGTTTTATAGGTTCATAGGTTCATAGGTGTACTAGGCCAATGGCCCTTGAGCCGTTACAAGCCTAGCTCATAGAAGTGCCCTGGCATCATGCCACTGTTAGTTCCCTGTACCTCTATCAAGTAGAGCTACTGGAGTGATCCCCAGGGTGAACTTTCTATTTCTCATCCACTCATAAAATTTCTCTTGAAAAGGGCCAGTGAGGTGCTTTGCTTGACATGTATGGGAAGTATATTCCAGAGCATGGGCAGTCTCTGGGTTATAAACCTGTCCCTCCAGCATGTTCTGTTGATTGTGGTAATAAGGTTGAGGTCCCTGGAGCATGTGGTGCGGAGGGATTGGGATTTCTTTAGGTGTAACTTTTCTAACAGGGCTGGGTCAGACGTGGCTTTGTAAGTCAAGCAGAGATCGCCTCTTAATAGGCGATATGAAACAGAGAAAAGCTGGATTTTTTTGAGTCTGTCCATGTAGGGCATGTGTTTAAGGCCTAGGATCCTCTCTGTGAGGTACTTCTGTGGCCTTTCCAGCTGTTGCAGGTGTTTAGTGAGATACATGCCAAATGGGGCATTATACTCGATATTAAACTAAGTAGAAAATACTCAACGGTCTGACCTTACCAGCTGAGAAAATCACGCAAAAGCTTGAATGCTTTTCTCTCTATCACTCACAGTCATACCTCCTTTTAAAAGTAAAGATAAATAAATTACAAACCAACACTCTGTTAAATCTACCTGTCTATAAACTGTTCCTTTCTCCCAACAAACAAGGAAAAATAGTGGTAGAAATAAAATATAAATCAAACTAAATCTGTTACCAGGCTACTGCACAATCAATCATAGAACAACACAGGATTCTTTAGATAAGGTCTGGATTCCATCTGAAGGCAAGTGGTTCAAGTACCAGATAATCTATTCAGTACAGGTTTGCACTTTGTATAGTCTTTTTTTTGGATACATACTTCTGCATCCAAAAGAAGCACAATACTCTGCTCTGCTGGCCAGATTGTTTGAACTGTCCCATTAACAAGATATTAAAAGCAATTAGAATTTGTTAACAGTCATAAATAGGAATGTAAAGTGAATCAAATGGCTGGTTTGCTAGTCAATGAATGCAAACACCAACAGGATTCAACTTGCTGAGCACAACTCAGCAAAGCTCATCCCAACTGCAGTATTCCATAGCAAACCACTACCAGAGTGGATTCTAAATGTGGGTCAAAAATGTTCCTTTCTTTTGGGGAGATTACTTTCTTCTCCATATCTTGGTAAGACTATGCAGTTGATATATATATATATATATATATATATATATATATATATATATATATATATATATATGGGAGCACTTGACAACGTCGACAGCTGAGAACGCCGACAAGGAGATCGCCGACACCAGAAGATCGAAGATTGAGAAGACCAACGGATGAAAACCCCGATGCTGAGAAGACCAACGGATGAAAACCCCGATGCTGAGAAGACTGACGGATGAAAACCCCGACGCTGAGAAGACTAACATGGGAAAAGGCTGTGTAAGTATGCAGTAGTGACGGACGTTAGATGCGAGTAAGGTAAGTGTGCGATATTGACGGTGTCTAGGGATACGGGTGGGTTAAGTGATTTAGGGTTAGGGCGTGGGTTAGGTAAGTATGTGATAGTGATAGTCATTGGGTTAGGGGTGGGTTAAGTGAGTTAGGGTTAGGGCGCGGGTTAGGTAAGTGTGCGATAGTGATAGTCTTTGGGTTAGGGGCGGTTTAAGTGAGTTAGGGTTAGGGCGCGGGTTATGTAAGTGTGCGATAGTGAAGGACCTTAGGGTTAGGGTTTGGGTTAAGGGTGTAGATAGTTGTGTATGTGAGGTTTAGTGTGCGTTTGTAAGGATTTTGGTGTGCTTGTGTTGTGTGTGTGCTTTTTGGACAGGGATTTGTTTTGTTTGTTTATTGTCGGTATTGTGTCGGTATTATGGTGTGTCGGGCATGTGAGGTTTCGTGTTTGTGAACGTTTGGTTATGTGGTGTGTCTGATTTCGTTGTCGGTGTTGTGGTTTGTCAGTGTTGTCAGGTAGATCCATATATATATATATATATATATATATATATATATATATATATATATATATATATGTGTGTGTGTGTGTGTGTGTGTGTGTGTGTGTGTGTGTTTGTTGGTTTGGTTTTGTGGGAGGGCTTGCCCCAGCATTATGGTATATGTGATGGGGGCTTGCCCTATGGAAAAGATGCTTACAATTATTTTTATTGGTTTGATTTCCTAAGTAGGTGTATTTTGATGAGTGTGTTCCTCACAGAGTTGTAACTGGATGTGTCATAGTGGAAGAAATTAAAATGTTACCAGCCAGAATAACTGCCTTGGTTTTAATCAACCTTGTAGTTAGTTGTAAGGGTCAGTCATAATGGTTGAATCTGACAGCAGATCACAATTCACTTATGAGGTAATAAAAGGATTATATGATAAATATTATAACTACAGAGAAAACTGTGTGTGCCGTTTTACCCAGAATGCAAATTTCTGGTGTTGTAAGCAAATCAAACTACATTCCATAAACTAAAACACATAGCTTAGCTCCTCAGGAAAAGACTATCATATTAAAATGCAAGTTGTACTAGTGGTGGTTTATGCCATGCTCGGTAGATCTACAAGCATCTCAACCTTTGAAATGATAATGCAAAGGAGATTTGAGATTCATTTGTTCCGTCTACATTACACACAACATTAAAGTCTGGTACAAGCCATCTATGTCCATGAGTGTGTAATATACATAACAGAGCATTTGAAAGAATCCCCCGGGCCGAGATTACTATGGAAAAGACTGTGCAGATCTATAAGATATACTGTGACAAAGCTACCAACAACAGAGAATGCAAAAATATGTGACCAGGTATTCTGCTTTTAATATAACAGAGACACAGCCAAAAAAAATCCTTTTGTGCTGGGAAGTACCTTACATGATAAAATACAAAGGCTGGCATACATAGAATATTAATGCATAGTGCATACAATAACAGTAACATACAGGGTGTGGACAATTCAGAGAAACATGTAGCATTGCTGTTAGAGGACCAAAGTAAAGCTATAATGAACATATGTTAATGACTGTGTAATAACATGGAAAGGAGGAATTCCATTCAAATGAGCTAAACAAAGTATGCAAATAGCAATGCCCAAAGTTGAGACCAATTCAGGAACATATAAATGTGCACATTGCAGCAACACATGCCCATTTTTTACACCAAAAATAATAGTGTACATGGGGGATGATACTTGGATGAGGAGCAGCTATACTTCATGTGTAAAGCATATACACTTCATAAGTGTTGCATAACAGTACTACATCCATTCCCTGTACTAGTGGTGTACAGTATCTCCATGGTGCATAGGTACATTGCAGGATACATGATTGCACATATGAGCCAGGAATCCAAACCAGGCATAAAAAATAACTAAACAAAACAAAAAAGCCAGCCACAGTGGTGATGCCATCAAGTTTTAATAAAATGTTTAGCACTTTTATTCCTCTTTATAAAGGAATTTCTTCAGAACAAAAACATAGTGCCAGGGATTCAATAAATGCCATGTAGGTTTAGCATGAAGCCTACACATAGTTTGCATGTTTGTGCGAAGAGCATCAGTGCTAAATGCATATGCATGCCTTGCATTGTGCTTCCACAGATACAAGTGAGGTTTCATGGCAGGCAACAGTATTGCCAGCCAGGAAAGCATGTAAGCAGCACAAAGACATAAAACATAAGAAGATAAGTTTACCTACAGGCAGATTTGCTCCGCAGAACTGCAAAGACAGCCACAATGACCACCAGAGCTAAAATTAATGTAATGAATGCAGTAATAACACATTATAGAAAAGTGTACTCAGTGCTACATATACTAGAACATGTTTACTCACATAAAAGTTTTGTGGTGATCATCAAGGGTACATAGAATGCACTATAAATACACCAGTCTGGAGAAGTGTACATATTGAAAAGGGCCACAGACATGAATGGTAGGAATGAAGAAAGAGGAAAAGAACACAGGAAACATGATCATTTACACAGGCATGTCAATGTACATACACCTCAAAGACAAGTCAGTAGCATGAAAAGTAATCACATGTGCATATTACAGGACGTATTACTGTTTGCACTTCTTGTGCAGGTATATCCATATCATCACACGGTTATAGTATATTATGTGACTGTAACACAAGGTTACATGTCAATGGAGATGATTTGTTGTGATATAAACACCTTGTCATGATCACTGGAGAGGACATTTAGCAAGGATGGTATATACAAAAGAGGTATGTGCATATTGTGAAAGTGCTCAAAATGACTTGCTTGAGTATGACTGAAATGTCAGCATAGCTCTCAACCAATCTGGGACTCATAGCAACAAGCTCGTGGACAACAGTAGACAGAAGCAGGCACAATCATAGACAAAATACCAGAATAATGCCACCATTAGTCTGTGACATTGACATAAAATATGTAATTGTGAGTTATTATACATGTTCTGCAGGAACACACTTGTACAACTGCAATGATTTATCAGTAATCTATAAAGAGAATCAAGCACATGTTCCTCAAAAAATATCACTTTTTGAAGGTGTTAAGAGGGACACTGTTACACCTGGAGTTTAAATTAGGAGCAACACTAGCTAATTCTGAGGTTTGCATGATGTATATACCACAATCCACACTTGCAAGAATGTAACCCATGCCATCAGCATTGTCAGTGAGCTATGTATTTACTGGATGCATCAAAGGAACATGTATCACGCATGCGTCTTGTATAACACCTTGAAGGGAAGTCTGCCCTGTCAACTCCTAATGGTTATGCTTCACAAAGAATACTTATGTATGACCAGACAGATCTGCAGAAGCTAACTGTGGCAAAGGTCATACAACTGAGTAAATCCTCCCTGGAACACATAGGTATTGGCTATATGGATAACAACACTTAAAATCAATACACTATTATAAATAGATCCCCTACACACAGCTGTGAATTGCATTCATCTGCCACAGGTAATAACAATGGATAATGTCTGCAGCATCTGCAATTGATGGAAAGTGATCCATTATAATGTATGGTACAGAAATATGTGAGACTGATGGCAATGCATCAGTATGCCCATGTACACAGAAACTACAGCACTGCAAAGTATAGTGTCAATGAGTGAGGATACTGTCACTGTGATACAGTTCACATACCAAATGATGCAAGGAGTGCACTTTATATCAACACATGTCAAACCCAAGACATGTGCCACATGATCAATGCCGCCATGACATTGCCATGGACACTTTTATACTACCATGAAATCCTGACATGCATGCATAACTGTTGATGCAAGCTATCAAGTGGTAATACTGATGTGATGTACTGGTATGTCAATGATGCTGTACAGTCACACTATAGCTGTACCTAGGCTACAGTTGTGCATCATAGGTTTATAGGTGCATAGGAGACTACTAGGCTAAAGTCCCAAAATCCCATAAAAGCCTAGCCATATGTAACACATACTTCACAATTTTAATAGCTATGTGAACAATGTTCACACAGGTATGAGCCTATGCTATGTTATCTAATACCAACTGTCTCTGTCCATGAGGGACATGGCTGCAGCAACAGCAGTACAATCATGATTAACTTTTCATTGATCTAGGTTGCACTTGAAGAGGTTTAGGCAAGGGGTTTGGTTTACATGACTGGGAAGCTTGTTCTAGAGAAGGGGTAGTGTCTGCCAGTTGTATCTCTCTGTACAGCATGACTTATTTGGGTCTATATTACAATGTCGAACTCAAAGGAGTCCGAACATTGTAATATTGAACTCAAATGTTCAAAATACAAAAATAACGAAGCCATGGCACACCGATTTTTTTTCCCAGGGAAAAATTGGTGGGTAATTTTTGGGGCTTTGCTATTTTCTCCACTGTGGTGCGATCTCGGAGTTGGTATATTTAAGTAGGGGGGTGTGGGGGGCACAGCCCTCCATGTTGGGGCATGGGGGAGAAAAGCTCCCCACATCAGTTTAAGTTTAAAGTGAAAGTGTTTTTTTTTTTTGTTTGTTTTGTACCGGAACAGTGATTTTTTTTCCCTGGGAAAAGATCACTGTTCTGTGTTTCCATATTTCTTGGGTTTTGAACTTCGTGGTTCGATATTACATCATTCAAACTCCTGTGAGTTCGACGATGTAATATAGACCCAATTTATTATGCCAGAAGCTCAATTAATATCCTTGGAACAATTGACCCTGTTGCAGTTTGTGTTAACAAAGTACAACATTTCCATCAAGGTCAGGTTGGAGACTGCCCTTTAGGCCACACACAGATTGACTCTTAACAGTATGTTGATGATATAATACAGTGATAGGACTTTCAATCTCTTCACATAGGACTTGCTATTTATATTGGGTATCTTTGTGTGATAACTCTAGGTTTGCTCCAGCTATTGCAGATGTGTGCTGAGGTACATGCATTGTACTCAATTACTGATGTGATGAGAGCTGAGAACAAAGTAATTATAGTGTCTTTTGATGTGGATTGCATTGCCATACTTTGGAGTTGTGCTATATGCAAGGGATTTGTCACCACTGTTGTCACATGCTGGTGGAAGTTCTGATTACTGTCTACCCGAATACCCAATTAACATACCACTGAGTCCACTTATAGTGGTGTGCTGTCTATATTGTAATTTGCTTATTTGCTTTCAAAAAGGAAATAATTATGATTTTTGATTCATTTGGTATATCTCCATGACTTGGGGTTACAATATTTTTTGAGTGATAATACTTTATGCAGTACATCACCAGAGTTCATGGATTCAATGATTGTCCGCAATTTGTAGTCATCCACAGAACTGGTCAGACAAAGGCTAAGTTTGCCTTGATTTCTGAGAATTAAATACTGAAGAGAAAATGGCCTAGTACAA
This sequence comes from Protopterus annectens, assembly GCF_019279795.1. Taxonomy (NCBI): domain Eukaryota; kingdom Metazoa; phylum Chordata; order Ceratodontiformes; family Protopteridae; genus Protopterus; species Protopterus annectens. Next base: position 502,586,045 of record NC_056741.1, on the reverse strand, counting down.
AACCCTGAGGGACAGTCCTGGTCACTGGCCCCTAGCTAGAGATGAATTCACATACTTTGACAGTACATGTCCTGTCTGTGATTCATTTGTCTACCCAGCTGGTGAAATAGCTGTTTATGCTTACATGAAACAATTTCTCTGTAATACCTGATTGTGGGTATGTGTCAAATGCCTTGACCAGCTAAAGGTAGGTGTAATGCACAGTCTTTTCCTCATTCATGACCTTGGTGACTTTGAAGAAGTTAACCAGATTCAACAGACATGATGTAGCCATAACAAATCAAAAATGCGTTGGCTACACATTCAGGAAATTACTTGTGTACTGTTTGATAAGGTCCATGATGATTATTTGTTCTGCATCACAGACGAGGTAAGTCAGGCTTATGGGTTTATAATTCCCTGGATCAAGAGATGTTACCCTCTTGTCCAGATGGATGACTGTTGCTGTACACCTTTTTGCCAGAACATTGGCTGTCTGGAGGATGTGTTTAAGTACGGATCCAACTGTGTTTGGTATGTGAGGGTTTAATTTCTTGGGAAGGCAGCCTGTGATGTTGTTAGGGCCCACTGATGACATGCCATTAGCCTTACAGAGAGCACAGATGAGCTACTGTCCTAAGAAAATAAGTTGAGTAATGTTTGCATGCATGCTCTGGCTGATGGGCAGTGGGGACAGGGGACTGAATTTTGATTCAAAATCTCAGCTAGCAGATTCTCTATTTTCTCCAGTTCAGTATGGCTGCTGGCATCCACAGACAGCTCTGCACTTAGGTGTGCATTCTCCTTGACATTTCATACTTATTTAAAAATTATTTGTGACACCTCCAAATGCATCATTGAATTTACATCACATGTCACACAGTGGTACTGTTTACACAGTCATACAACTTGACCTATGTTATGTAATTGCATCAACCGTACATCACATGCCTATATGTTTTTCATTGGAAAGCTATGTGTAATTGCCTTGATACCATACATGGATACATTACAAATGAGGTGGATGTGGCTCATGCAAAACAGTTACTGACACAAATGCTGATTCCTGGCCACTGTGGCGATGTAATTATCAAAGGAGAGACTACTGTCCACCTGGGTCCCAAGGTCTCTTATCACACATTTGGTGTTAAGTAGACTGCTGCCTATGTGGTAGTTCATGGGTACAGAGTTTTTACTAAAGGGGATGACAATGCACTTTTTGGCATTGAGCTTGAGGCCATGGCTCTGACACCAGGCATCTGTCTCAGTGAGGCCCTTCTGTAGGATGTCCAGATTATTTGGGGACTCGACTACGGCTCCTAGTTTGCAGTCATCTGTGAACTTCATTAGCCAGAGATCTTCTGTGTTAGCCTGTACTTCAGAGAAGTAGATACCAAACAGGAGGGGACCCAGGAATGAGCCATGTGGTACTCCACTTGTCACCAGATTGAAATCGGATTTGGAGTCTGTAACTTTTATAGTGCGGGTTCTGTCAGTGTGCCAGTTGGCAACCCATCTTGTGACATAGGGATTTATACCTAGTTTAGTGAGTTTATCTATAATTCCAGAATGGGAGATTGTGTCTAAAGCCTTGGCGAGATCAAGATAGGCTGTGTGAACTACCTTACCCTCATCTATGGCTTTGGTGACTGCCTCAAAGAAGTCAATCAGGTTCAGGAGACATGATCTGCCTTTCACAAAACCGAACTGGGTGGGGTCCGGAGTCTGGAGGTTACCAATGTCTTTGTTTAGAAATAACAAACACCAAAACCAAGTAAAAGATTAATGACAAGGATCAACAAAGGAACACTGCAGCATTATATCCAGAAAAATTATTGAAAAAAGTTAAGCGCTTTTGTCAAAATCACAAGACTTCATCAGAACAAGAACATACAAAAAATACCATATTTAAATACCCTAACCCTTACAGCCATTGGTTGACAAAGAAAACATCATTCCCTGTAAAATGATTAAGCGGTTTAAAAAGACAGTAACACATAATCACAGTAACTGCTCACTACAACACACCAATTTCCACCTACCAAACACATAGACATAAATATATTATGTATTGAATTATGATTTAAAACACAGATCTTGAATAAAATCACATAAAAAGCTGATTTTAGTTTTAATACAGAACTAATGGATAATGTGTCATTGAGCCCAGGTGGTTGACATGCATTTAATTTGATCTGCCACTTGGGCTCTAAATATTCAAAGAAGTCATCATCGTTGACCCCTCGTGGACCCAGGTCTACTTGTTCAAGTACAAAAAATTAAAAATAATGTGTCGGGTGTACCTTTATATGCTTAAATAAAGCATTGGTTTGTTTATTTTTTAGTATATCATAGTTGTGTTGATATATTCTTTGCCTGAGGGCTCTGATTGTCTTCCCCACATAGTACCTCTCACATACCATAAAGGTTGCAATGCATGCCACTCCCTTGGTGTAACAGTAACACTTCCTATTAGTAGTAATTTTACCATAGTTCCTGACTCTAATGGAATCAGTGTCCAATATATAGGGGCATTGTCCACATCTCCCACATTTAAAGGTTCCACCTAGGCCTGCCTTTAAGTTTTTTCCTCTCCACCAGGCCTTTCAAGGAAGTGCCCTTTTTGTAAACCACAAGAGTTTTTTCCCCCAACCTTTTGTTGATCTTCTCATGCAAACAAAAATGGTCCAAAAATCATAAATGATGCTTCTAATGTTAAAAAATTCCCTAGTGAAGGGCAGGACACATGCCCTAGTAAAACTGTCAGTTTTGACAAAATCAGAGGTTCTATTCAAACCTTCAGGTTTCACCAAGAATGTAGAATAAATACCACCAGCTCTTTTTGATTTGACTTTTTCAACTATGTCATTGACAAAGTTAAAGGGGTAAACTCTTTTCTTCAACATTCCCATTAAGACATCACATTCTTTAACAAAATTGTCCTGGTCAGACACCATTCTGGCCAATCTCACGTATTGACCCTTGACAAAGGATTTTTTCTGATGCAGAGGGTGGCAAATCTCAAAATGCAACAAAGAGTTAGAATAGGTACGTTTTATATAAAGGTGCGAAGTAACCCTACCCTTAAAGTGATCTTTCTTAATAGTAACATCCAGATAATTCAAGGTGTCAAGGTCCTTCGTCACGGCAAATTTCAAAAAGTTGGTAGTGTTGTTCATGTAAACAAAGAACCTATTCAGGTCATCTCCGCTCCCATGCCAAAATAAGACCATATCATCCAGGTACCATCCATATAGTCCCCAATGTCCTTGAATTCAGAGTTCACTACATAGAGGTCTTCCCACTGTGCTAATACAATGTTAGCAAATGACGGTGCGCAACGTGCGCCCATTGCCACCCCCTGCACTTGCTTGAATAAATGCCCCTCAAAAGTGATAAAATTGTTGTCCAGAACCATTTCCATACAGGACCTGATAGTAAGGATTGTGTCATTGGTTCAATGTACTGTTTAAGCATAAATAGTCATAGAACCATTCTAGTCCAACATCATGGGGTATTACTGAGAAGAGGTCACAAATGTCAATGGTGACCAAGATCAAGTCCTCATGGTACATACTGTTCTTAACTTTAGACAGAAAGTCCCAGGAGTCCTTGATCACCAGGTTTCTGTTATTGAGGGTGTGTTTAACAGTGTTGTCAATATATTTAGCCAAACTGAAGGTTTTAGAAGCTTTTGCATCGACAATCGGTCGTAAGGGGGGGGGGAGGCAGAGATACTCTTATGTATTTTAGGGATTCCAAAAATGGTAGGAAACTTAGGATGCTTAGTTTCCAAAAATCTAGAAATTTCTACAGTAATTTGCTCATTGAGTAAAAGTTGTTCAATGTCTAAATCTATATGCCTGTAGGATATTTTCAACTAATTTTTGGAAACCTCTGTGTATGTGTTACTGTACAATAAGTCAGTTATTTTACTATTGTAATCACACACATCCATGATAACAATTCCTCCCCCCTTATCCGGTTTCATAATCCTGATTTCATCATTCTCCAAAATATCACGAAGCAATGTGATTTCTTGCCTAGTTAAATTATTGGCCCCATTATTATCAAGAAAGTTTTTTGTTATTATTTTTGGCAACCACTTTTCTGAATTCAGTTTCACAAAGGGTTTCATACATTTGTACTGTCGGGTGCATAGGGGGAATGAAAGTACTTGGTCTATTTAATCAACCTAAATTCCCCTGCAACATGCATTGTCCAGCCCCCTCCTGTTAAAAAAGAGTTCCAAATTCAACTTCCTTGTGAATAATTTAAACTCCAAAATAGTATTGACAATGTCACTACCAGTTGTTGGCACAAAGTTGAGCCCTTTTGAGAACAGTTCTACCCAATAAGTACTCCCACTTGTCCTACTATAACTGTAAATGCTGAAATCATGTTCAAGATTCTTCATAATGGTACATTTATACATCCCATCCCATTCAATGGTATCATTCATCACCTCCAATGCTGTTGTTGTTGTCTCCCCCTCCTCCATTGATTCTGATAATTCACTTGTCCATACCCTCCGTTCCCTTGTCCCCCCCACTCTGATTCATCAGTTGCTGGGATCTCCTCAGAGGAGGTGGTTCTAAAGGGGTATTGTCAGCCACTGAATCTACCACATCATCATCTTCATTAATTACATTTACCTCTTCACATCTTTCAGCCCACCTAGCTTGTTGGCCCAGGTGTGGGTCAGGGTATGCCCTCCCATCATCATAATCAGTTTTATCCCTGAACAGTTTTCTTTCTTTCCTTTTTTGAAATTGCACCAAGTCATTATCAACACTTTTAAATAAATTATTAAATTCAACCAACCTATCAAGTTTTTTAATGTCCTTTAAAATAGCAGCCATTTTCTTATTGTTATCAGTAATAAAAATGTTTAACAACTCACAACCCTGCTTATTGAAAAAGTTCTTTAAGTCCCGGTGTAACTGGGAGTCCTTAATAAGCCCAGTCGGATATTTCCATGTCCGAAGGCCCTTGGGAATCTGCTCTCTCCTTACACACTCGTGCAGATATTCATTTTCCAATTGCAAATGTTTGTACCTGAATAAAGCTTCCTTAAAACCCCAAAATTGTTGCTCGAGACTGCTGTGTTGGTTGGTAGCATTCATATTCTGTCCATCAAAGATAATTCCATTCCTGAGCCATTTTTCAACCGAAACTGATGGCATGCTGTCATTACATGCGTCTAGCGTGTTGATAGATGCTAGTCCACTCTTATTTATTTTACTGCTGCCTGCCAGACCTCATTCATAAGAGTGATTGTTAGAATCAGTGCTACTTTGTGCTGGAGTAATCACTGAGATGTCAGGGCTCGATATACCAGTACTACTGAGCCCTTGACTACGATGATTCGCTAATTGACCCAGAAGTGACTCTACCTTAGCGGAAAGCCAGCAACAGTAGATGCAAGTGTTGCCACCGTTTCAGCAATAATGTTCAAGTCCATGCTGCCAGTGCTACCGGGTTGCTCCTCTCCATCTATGACTAAAACAAACTTAGAAATAACCAAAACCAAAACCAAGTAAAAAATATATAAATAAATATATCAATATATAAAGGTACACCCGACACATTATTTTAAATTTTTTGTACTTGAACAAGTAGACCTGGGTCCACAAGGGGGGCCCGACGATGCCTTCCTTGAATATTTAGAGCTCAAGTGGCAGATCAAATTAAATGCATGTCAACCACCTGAGCTCATTGACAAGTTATCCATTAGTTCTGTATTCAAACTCAAATCATATTTTTTTATGTGATTTTATTCAAGATCTGTATTTTAAATCAAACTTCAATACATAATATATTAATGTCTATGTGATTAGTAGGCGGCAATTGGTGTGTTGTAGGGAGCAGTTACTGTGATTATGTGTTACTGTCTTTTTAAACTGCTTAATCATTTTACAGGAAATGATGTTTGCTTTGTCAACCAATGGCTGTAAGGATTAGGGTATTTAAATATGGCATTTTGTGTATGTTCTTGTTCTGATGAAGTCTTGTGATTTTGACAAAAGCGCTTAACTTTTTTCAATACATTTTCTGGATTTAGCTCTGCAATGTCTTTGTTTATAAGTTCCATGATGATACGTTCCATGGCCTTGCAGACAAGGCTCTTCAGGCTAATAGGGCAATAGTTCCTGGGGATCTGTGGTGGCTCCCCTTTGTGGAGTGGGATAACTGTTGCTGTGTGCCATTCAGTGGGCACAAAGCCTGACATGTGGCTATGATTGAACATGGTACTTAGGTGGGGAGCCAGTTAGTTCTAAAATTCATGTAAAACACAGCCTGGAATGTTCTCCGGTCCCATGGATGCTGTGTTATTGGCTTTGTAGAGTGCAATTTTTACCTGCATAGTTGTTATTACAGCGACTCTACATTTTTTTTGGTATAGATATGGGCACTTTAGGGGGTGAGAGGGGGGTAAAGTTAGCACTGAACCTATCCACCAAGATGTTGGCAACATTAGTTTGTTCTGCAATTTTTATGCCATTGTGCTGTAACTTGGAGCAGATCTGGGTGTTGCCATTCAGATTCTTGATATAATTATAGAATGCTTTGTGGTTGTCCTTAGAATCAGTGGTGATTTTGTTTCCATAACTAGCTTTGGAGGATTTTATGATGGATCTCAGCTTCTTGCTGAGGCTGACAAGGGAACTCCTCCACTCATGGGATTTTACTCTCTTTTGCAACAGTTTCTTTCTTCTTTTGTAGAGTTTGTTCCTGGCAGGGGACCACCAGACTGGCTTCCTTTTTTTGGAGGATAGTGCCTTGGTTCTGTTTGGGATAGCACAATCCATGCACTCATTGTAAGTGCTTATAGAGTGCATTTGTGCAAGATTCAGCAGTCATAACTGTATTGTCCATCTGCATGGGTGTCATGAAGTTCGCCACTTCTGTCTTAAGAAGCATGAAGTTGGCTTTAGAAAATGTTTTATAGTGGTTTCCTTAATGGAGGGAAGGGGCAGGATGTGGATATCTAGAGTGATTAGCTTAAGGTCGGATCTGAACAATGAGGAGTTGACTTCAGGTGTGGCACACCAGTCACTCATGTTGGTAATGACAAGGTCTAGGATATTGTTGCCCCTGGTGGTGGTGTGGATAAGTTGATCCAGGGCATCGAAACTTATGAATTCCAGAAAGCATTGAGCAAAGAAGTTGATACATGAGTAGTTTTTCGAGTTAATGGTGGGGTAGTTGAAATCATCCATTATTTGGATGTTTGATTGAACCCTAATATTTTCCAGTATATCAAGAAAAAAGGAGTGGGAATCCATGGGCATAGTGGGGGATCTGTAGCAAGCTACAATTTGGATTGCAGTTTTGCCCAGTGTTAGTTGCACTTGGATAATCTTGGATGCATTATGCTGAGCAACTAGCCTGGTGGTGTGGATATCCTTAATGAATATGGACACACCTTCGCCTTTGGTGTTCGGATCCAGGTTAGATGGCCAAAAGGTGTGGTATGAATTATAGACTAGTAATGTAGGGGTGCTGTCTGGAGCCTTGAACCAGGTCTCAATCACTCCTCAGATATCGATGTTCTCCATTTTGAGTAGTGCCTCGAGAGAGTGCATTTTGAGGTTTAGACTTCTAATATCGAATAGCATTACCCTCAATTTTTTTCTTGCCTGTACCTGTTACATTGGTAAATTTGTCACTGAACCTTGCCTAAAAAATGCACTATAGGGTCAGCAAGAGCCTTAGCCAGTATCCGGAATCCCAGGGGCAACAGGTGCAGGTAAAACCTCTGGCAAAGCATCATGATCTGTTGACCATGTCATCCAAGGCAGACTGATACTGGATCCCTTTAGAATGATACCATAAGCTTAGCCAATTGTTGAAGTCAATCATTTTGTCCTTGTACTGTGGTATCATTCTGGGTGATAGCAGGATGTTACTCAAGGCTAGGGTCATACCTGCCTAGGCTACAAGATTGGAGAACTCCTCCATGTCTCTTTTCATGTAGTCCAAGGAGGTACCTCTCAGGTCATTCATGCCAACATGGACAATGACAGAGTCTTATTTGTATTTGTTGTGGAGTGACCTGAGTGTGTGGGTCATGTGGTGGATCCTGGCAGCTGACAGGCAGCTAACAGTAATCTTCTCCTTATTTAGCCTAGTGAGTGGGACATCAGTGTGTCTGACTATAGAGACACCTATGACTAGTGTGTTGGGTATGTTATTTTTGCCTTATAGGCTGTGGTTGAGTGGCACACTGAGTTCGTGGGCTATATGTCATTTGGGTTGTGTTGGGGATGGAGATTGCTGTGTTTCTGCTTTGGAGGACTCTGTTGCTTGGGCAGGTTCTTATTGAGAGCCTCCACAAATCTTTTTGTGTTTCTATGTGTGGATTTTGGTGGTGTAGGTTTAGTAGGACTATGTGATGAGTGTGGTGTGGTGCAGGTGTTTACCTTCTCGTCTTGCCTGTCAGGTTCAGTCTTGGTTGGAAAAAGCTTTGCCTCCAGTTTGTTTAGATAAGTGCATTGCTAACAGGTTTTAGTTTTGGACAGAAGGAGGAGAGGGTTGTCTGTGTACATGAGGCAATTGCTACATTGCCCCAAGATGCCCAGATTCATCAGGTAGACAGGAGAAAATACCGGGCGCTGACCCTTGGACATGCCTGAATAAAAAACTATTTTCCTCTAGACAAGTGAAAAAAGTAAGTACAAGAGCTATTTTCCTCTAGGCAAATGAGGAAAGTAAGTACAAATACTGTTTTTCTCTAGGAAATGAGGAAAGTTGAGTGCTGTAGTAATTTGTCACTTATTTAGTGCTTACAACATGTTCTGAACAAGTGCTAAGCTTAAAGAAACAGATTCAAGTGCTGGAACTAAGAAACTGGCTAGTTCTAAGGGAAAAATTGAAGAGCAGCTTTATGGTGTCGGGAATAGTTTACCCCTAGCTAAGCAGTGCTGCGTGATGCTCAAACCCACGCAAACACTGTTTTTTTTTTAAATCAAAAAGTTAAAAGGGATAGAAATCAGCTGAAAATGGCCAATAAGATTCAATTTCAGAGCTGGAAACCACGCATCTTGTGACAGATAGTCTGCTCAATGCTTTCCACTCTCACTGATAAGCAGAAAGACTTCCCACTACCACAACAAGGTCTGGACAACTCAGAAACACAATAGTTTGTTAAGGATCATGGAAGGAATCTGCTTTATGATGTATGCACGCATCTTTGAGATAATGGCATCCTCCAGTCCTCTGTAGAAAGGCAGTTATGTGGACGGAGGGAAAAAGGGATGTTGGATTCATGGGGCTATATTAAAGGTTCTCCTGATTTGTAGTTAAATTAAAAGATATTCAAAATATCATACAATGACTGTAATGTACCACTGTCCCTACACACAGCAGCAGACTGAGGTCAGATTTGAACATTAAACATGTGTAGGTATAGAAGCTGGATTACACACTTTGTAAAAGTAGTAACACCACATATGCCTGACTTTAACGGTGTCATGGTGCACTTTATAGAGGGTGATAACATCACTGAATGCTGAGAAGAAGATGTTGGAGGAGTATCTGACATAAGTGTGGAGTCATATCTTGGTGTGAAATTGTCTCAAAAATGTCATTTTTATGAACACACATTCAAGTTCACTACTGTGAGATTAGAACCCGTAATTATCTAGATATAGCAGCTGGATAACAGCAGACCTAATTCAAGTGCCACAGCACAAGTCTGTCTTTTTTAGCGTCAGACAACACTTTATAGATGATGACATCAGCAGTGTCTGATGAGAAGCAGATGGTAGAAGGAGTGCCTCACATGCTCTTATAAAATGGCCTCCAGAATATGCACTACATAAAATGCACACACCAGTTAACCATAGTGAGATTAGAATCCTTACCTAACTATTTACAGAACACAGTACTTAATGCAGGTTCCACAGCACAAGTCTGATTTTCATAGTGTCAGACAACAGTTTATAGATGATATCTGCCATGTCTGGTGAGAAGAAGATGGTAGTAGGAGTGTCTCTCAACTGTTCTAAAACAGTCTCCAGAATGTGAACTAATAGACCACACACACACACACACACACACACACACACACACACACACACACACACACACACACGCACACACACACACTGCACCATTGTGAGACCAGAACCCCTATTTAATGATTTACTGACCATCTCTCATCATTTGTTAGTATGATGTTATATGTGTATGATAAATGTAATCACTCACATATTAAACTTTGCCACAGTTATGATTTTTCTGGGAGATACATTGCTTACTGCCCACCAATAAGAATCTGAAGTGACATCTATCCCCACTGCTATCACAGATTTAGCTAACCTTATTCTGCTTGTCATAAACCTGTTGTCCCTCTCCCAAGCCTTCTTCAGTCTAATGTTACTCACTTCATGCTAAACAGCATGCAATGTTAATAATGACAACAGACCAAAAAATGACTGCTAATGTGCCATTAAAAAAACACTGCTAGGTATATGTTCATCTCTTCTTATATTCATCCCATCACTCTGACCGCTCTTTATGTGTGTATCTATTAGGCTGATGGATGGTGCCTGCAGATTGAAGTGACTGTGCTGATGGATAATACTAACATGTTACCTTAATTCAATAGTTTATCGTTGCTAATGTAATGTGGATTCTGTTTGTGACATGTTCAGGGATGGATGAAATATTCATGTAATGTGATGTGCAAACTGTCCTTACTGTGACAAAGCATACTTCACACACATTTAAGGATATATGACCCTACACAGCTAGTTAGTATGTCTGCTGAGTGAGAATAATATTTTCAAAACATGTACCACCCCTGGTAATTTCTAGAAAAATGTACACACAATTATACTGTGATTTCAGTGAGGCCTGCAAAGCAGCTAATAGTTGTACAATTGTATAGAGGTAAGCATAAATAATAAAATTGTGGAAGACAGATACCATACTGTAGTCATTGTTTGTCACATTTGCAGTAATGATCACATTTACTTAGTTAATGCCATTCTGATATCATCTGTCAAGCAATTCTATGATGCAGATTTGAACCCTGTGCTATATGTGCTCTGACCAAGAGCTTGCTGCTCTTACACCTGATGCTAGAGGGGAATCTAAGCAGCAGGTATAGTTTTTTACACTCAGTACTGTCCACAGTGCTGATGGCTTTGTATCACCCCTTAGCCTGTTTGAGAGAAAGAAGGTGAACCAATGGAAATATTACTATTTTCCCATTTAAGCAGAGAACCACTTTTGCTCATTGCTTAAATTTGCACAAATGGGGAAGGCAATAGCAGCAGTGCTTAAGTCATAAATGTTATGACACAACATTTCCAATATAAACTGCACTATGAACAGTATAGTATCTGTCAGATATTTTTCACATAAGATATATTCCTAACTAATTTTCAAGCTCATGTTGTATTCATGAAATGGAAAACTTGCATGCTCTAAAATGTTGCCATCGTTCATGCAAATGAAATTCTCAGAGATGTGCTGTGAAAACAGGTGTTTTGACATGTCTTACTATGGTTATTGCCCAGTTATCCTCCATCTCATTAAAGGCATTCATTAACACAACAGAAGGGAAGGGACTTGTTCTTCACTGAAGATTCATGTGTGCCCTGCAGCAATGCACTTGCAAATGAAATCTCAGCAACAGGTCCAATATCAAGTACACTACAGAAATAAAGATCACAACTGTGTTGTCACATTTGTTATGGGTTTATATTAACATTAGCCTTTGGTCATTACTGATCAAAGCACACTGATATTGTCAAAAAAATCTAGCACTGTGGACATGAATTCATCAGAATATGAACATGCACACATAAAAACTTGCAGTCCTGCTGTTTCCAAAGTGTGTGTGTGTGTGTGTGTGTGTGTGTGTGTGTGTGTGTGTGTGTGTGTGTGTGTGTGTGTGTGTGTGTGTGTGCGTGTGTGTGTGTATGTATGCCCCATACCTGGTGATGGTTAGAGAATACTGTAGGCTTGATCCCTGTACTTTGGGTGCATTTAACAAGAGCATTAATTCCCTACCCACCACCATTTGTGAAAATTCTGCAGATTTTTGCCTCATATTTTTGTTCTTTTCTGTTCCTCATAAAATATGTGGTTTCTGGATTTTTAATTAATTCACTAGTTGATGGTGCAGTGATGCAGTGGTAGCACTATTGCCTCACAGCTAGAGTGTCTCTGGTTTGGCTCTTGGCTGGAGTGCTTTCTGTGTGTAGTCTGCATGTCCTCCCTGTGTTGTGTGGGTTTGCTCTGGTACCCTCCCATGTTACAAAGGCATGTCTGGAGTGTTTCTCCCTGGGGCTCCACTGAAAATTGGCTTTTGTTCCAACTCAGACTTTCCTGGTTAACAAATGTTAAATAAATAAAATTGACAGGCATTTGAATTTCACACTTCATATTCTTCAGAAAGTACATGGTAACAGAAATCCTTTTATTCTAGCAATTTTCTAAGTTTATAAGATGAATATTTGAAATGTGTCCCTATTTTTGGGACTGTATTCCCCCATTATTGTTTTTGTCCATTTTTTTTGTGCTAAGAGGTTGACAGCTATGGTGAGAACTGAATTCACTAAATGGTAGCCATTTAAGTTTCAGTCTTTCTCTCTTTCATAAAACAGATGACTTGGCAGAGTGGTATGTTGTTCTGACTGTTTTTGCAGTGGGTCCTGTGTTCAAGACTTGGCAGTGAAATGTATGGTGGTAATACAGCATTTTATTCTAGCAACTTTCCAAGATTAGACAGGCAATGTATAAAAGTGTCCCTGGTTTTTGGGCTTTTGTCATCCCAAATAAATTTTGGCTTTCTCCAGATTTCTTGTGCTGCAAAGTTGAGAGATGCAGCTGAGTGTTGAATAGATTTTACAAGGAGCTGAGAGCTACAGGGAAGAGAAGTTTAGTGATGATTATGTTGTATCGGCTTGCATTGTAAATAGCACAACACATAGTGTACTTGCTTTTGATGCAGAAGTATGTTGGTTCTACTCCCACAGTATGTGGGTTCCTATTAGATGACCGAAGATGCATTCTTTCAAATGTATCTTGGTCGAACTTGAAAAGGCAAAATGACGAAGTGGCATATAACTAAATTCTATACATTTGAAAGAAATTGCTTGGCCATGTCCTTTACTTTGCCATTTTCCTCACTGTAGTGCGATCTTGGAGTTGGTATATTTAAGTAGGGGGGATGTGAGGAACAGCCCCCCACATTAGAGGGTGGGGGAGGTGGAGCCCCCAGTTTATGTTATGCTTTAAGTGTTTTTTTCTTTTCTTTTTTTTTTTTGAAACAGCGATTTTTTCCATAAGCATTTGAGTTTGTAAACTTTCACTTACATGGGGTTGATAAATCATCGTTCAATTTTCTAAGCGTTTGATGATTTAATATAGACCCCAGTATGTAGATGCATTGCTAATACTATACTGTGTTGTAAAGGTGATGGATGCTGCAGTCTTTTTTGGTGAAGATACCTAGTAACTATGAACCTGTTATCAGTTTGCCATCCATTTCCTATTGCAATATTACTAGCTTATTTTTTATGTAACATAGGCAATGTATTCCTCAAGGGCAGCAGGGAATTTATTTTTAGATGAAACAATGAAATATAAAGTTGTTTGCTAGTAGCAATCTCTTCATTAGTTATAGATCTCTTTAATGTGGAATTATTTAGATGACTTTTACTTCTTCAGAGATTATGCAGATTTACTGATACTGATGAAGTGTAGAAGTTTGAGTAGACATTTATGATGGAAATATTCTGAATTGGGCAGTTTTGTCATTATTGGTGAAAGCATTTTTTTTTTTTTTTGTATACTGGAAAAATGTTCAAAACAATACATTTAAAATGCCTTCTAACAACTGTACTGTATTATAAAAGGAATATAATTTAATACAACGAGGAATGTGTATCAAAGAACACATGTATGTTTAGTGTGCAAGGGACCTTTGATTTGAAAACAGCCCAAGGTTTATCTGCCGATGGCATAAAGTATTTTCTTTGAAAGTGGGTTTCAATGCTGTTTCAATGAATGTGAGTTTGAAGGGCAGAGAAGTTTTAATGCTAAGTCTATTTTCATTGTGAGACTGCATTGCTTTGTTTAGCAGATGTCTATTAGCGTTTCTGCTGCAAAATGCAAAATAAAACTTTCAAATGAAATCCAAATCATCGCAGAAGTAAAGCAGTATGCACATTACAATGTTTATGGTAAATGGGGTGAAAAAGCCAAGTAATTGGACATTGGAATGGCTGCAGGGGGGAGGCTCCATTTGACCATAATTTTGTAAGGGAGGAAGGGCGGCAAACTCAAAGACAGCCTCAGCTGAACTATACCTCTCAACTGTCCAGATTTTTGCAGAATGAATAGACTTTTGCTTCTTATTTTTGGTTTGTTTCTCATAAAATGCGTGGTTTTCTGGCAAATCATTTAGGAATGAAGTCACTAAATAATGACAGAAATTGAGTTTCAGACTTGATAACCTTCAGAAAAATGCATGATAAAGCAAGACCTGTTATTCTATCAACTAAGTGTATACAAGAGCAATTTTTAGTACTGTTTGTATGTTCCTCCAATATATTTGGCATTGTCCAGATTTCCTGCATTAAGAGGTTGAGAGGTATGTGCAAATAAATCTCTTTATACAATTAGGAATATCCAAACCTCTCAACTGTCCCTGATTTTGGCTCAAATTGTTGCTCTCTCCCTAATAATCCCTCCACAAAATGGAAATTTTGGAAGAAAATGTGGATGGTTTACAATTATAAATCACTGCAATGATCAGAGTTATAGATTACTTTTATTTCAAAAATGCATGTAAATTCTCATATTTTTTTAGCTTATCAAGTTAACAGTACTAATATTAAAAAAGTGTCCCTTCTTTTACATGTTCTCAGCTGTATTGTGTGGCAATTTTATATTTTTGCATTACATTTTTCATCTGTTTTTCATAACATTGTGGTTCTCTGGCAAATTAGTGGCAGATCATTAAATATTGAAGTTAGAAAATAATGACAGACATTTGAGTTTTAGATTTTATACCCTTCAGAAAAGTCAAACTAATGCAAGACCTACTACTGTTATTTTATCTTTCTAAGTTTCTAAGAGCAATATTTAAAAACTGTCCTTATTTTTGGGCCTTTGTCCCACTTATATGTATGGTTGTGTTGAGATTTCTAGCTCTGAGGTTGAGAAGTATGACAAATTTGTCAGTGCCATCACCGTCAGCCAGAGACATTTTAAATTGTGACATACTTGTTACACCCCACTCCCCATGTAGTGACTTTGGATGTGTCCTGGCAAGGAGCAGTTAGGCAATGTAAGTGTGCAGAGTATTCCCCCATCCAAGGTAGACACAAGTACTACAGTGGCTTTTCATATGTCCTTGATTTTGCAGAATGTTCTGGTTTTCTGTCATATTTTTATACTGTTGATTTATGCTTCTTATTATTCAAAAATGCATGCTGTTGCAGTGCTCTGTTGCTCTGTGTTTAACAATGCTTTAATAACCATCAAGTAAGCTTGTCTGAGATTGTAAGATTCAAGTAAGCTTTAATAAGCATAATGTTAAAGAATTACCAACAGTGAAAGCCTTTTTGTTTTTGCCATGTGGAGAATATTTACATAACTAGATAACGTTTAAGTCTTAGGTACTGAACTGCATATGACAGTATTTGCAATAAAGGACAGGATTACAATATTTTCAGAAGCTCATTACATTTGTTGGAGACTTGCAGTCATCTTTGGAGGCTTTACCCGTAAACTAAACAAAATGCCAATCTATCATGTGTGGTCCATAGCCTGTGCAGTAATTCTTAAAGTAATTTATTTTTAGCTTTTTTTCTTGTTTACTGTTCATTTTTTACTTTGATCATGTTTCCCCATGAAACAGGTAGATAGTTGTTGTCAGGCAGCAGGTCTTTTTTGGATAAGAAACATTTTTACAAGTGGGGGTATCACAGAGATTGCTACTTTCAGCATGTTATTTGGTACTTTTATAAAGCTGAATATATATTATAATTAGAACTGAAGTGCAAGGAGAAGTGGTTTGAGTTAAGTGCTGCTTGTTTTTTTGTACTTGATTATGACTGGCATTCCAGTAATGTATTTAAAAAGTAATTTATTTTTTCATGCCTCACAACCTTTTTGTTTCCATCTAGATATTAAGTAAGCTGTCATGTAGCCAATGCATTGAAATATTTTTTTCCTTCTTCACTTCATTTTGTCTTGATTGGACTCTCGTAATGATAGTTTGGCACCCAGGGCAGTATATTTAAAGTTCCAGTTTTTTTTGGTTTTGAGCATAGCTTTGCCCATTTGTAATTGGTTACACCCATTCCCACTGGCCCCACCCATTCAGCTGTCTCCTGCAGCCCCCTTTTGATTTGAAGTCACCACCTGCCACTGGCGTGTGTGTGCGTGTGTGTGTGTGTGTGTGTGTGTGTGTGTGTGTGTGTGTGTGTGTGTGTGTGTGTGTGTGTCTGTGTGAGTGTATGTAAGCAATATACTGATATAAAGGTGCATTTATGTCTCCTTTCTGCAACATGCATTCATGACAGCTTACCTGACCTAGATTACCAAGATGTCTTTTAAAGTACTTTTGCACATTGCAATCAAAAAACAAATCTGAAGTCCAGCCTGTGCACATGAGTCTCATATCAGTATAGGTTACCTGCAGCCTTATGATGATGTCATCCTCTATAAGGACCACCACGACCTTAAAAATATCAGAGTCGTACAATGACATAAATGTTAAGTACAGTGTTCCTTAACTTGGACTAACTAATTAGGTAGGGATTCCAACTGTACAGCAATTAACTTGTGCATGTGTGTGTGTGTGTGTGTGTGTGTGTGTGTGTGTGTGTGTGTGTGTGTGTGTGTGTGTGTGTGTGTGTGATTGTGTGTGTGTGATTGTGTGTGTGTGTGTATATCCCTGTATGTATAAGAGTGTGTGTGTGTGTGTGTGTGTGTGTGTGTGTGTGTGTGTGTGTGTGTGTGTGTGTGTGTGTGTGTGTGTGCATACTTAGAAGAGCATAAGTCTATTGGGAACAACATTTTACACTGGCACATGACTGTACAGCAATTTTATACAGTCCTCCCAACATATTCTCACCATACACTGATGATGTCATCTGCTATAAAGCGTTCTCTGACAATATGAAAGTCAGACTTGTGCTGTGGTACTAGCATTAAGTACTGTGTTCTCTATCTTGTGTAAGAAGATTAGGGTTCTAATCTTATTGCAGTCAACTTGTGAGCATGTGTGTTTAGTGTCATTCTGGAGACCATTTTTGAATAGTATGTAAGACATTCCTACCAACACCTTCTGCTCACCATGCACTGATGATATCATCTGCTATAAAGTGTTCTCCTACAATACGAAAGTTAGACTTGTACAGTGGTGCTAGCATTAAGTACCATGTTTTCTAGCTTGCGTAAATAGGTATTTTATTTATTTATTTATTTATTTTATTTTACATTTGTTAACCGGGATGGTCTGACTGGACACAGGTCCATTTTCAGCAGAGGCCCTGGGAGAAAAGCTCCACTGTAAGTACATTTTCCACAATATGTTAAAATACAGTATACAGCAGAAGACATAACAAGACCTATATATACAAGAACAAATAGTTACACATGGTTAATAACAGAATAAGTATACAAATTCAATTAGCATTAGGAGAAGCCCTAGACTGTAATATATATTACAATAGGTATATTAGAAAGTAAGATATATAAGTGGAATAATTTGAGGACTTATTTAATAGATGGGCATGGGAGGTACAGGGTTTAATCTCCCTGCAGTCGACTTGTGTGTGTTCAGTCAACTATAAGTCAGAGACCATTTCTATGCAGCATGTGAGACATTCCTATCAACATCTTCTTCTCACCATACATTGATTACGTCATCTGCTATAAAGTGCTGTTTGAAAATACAAAAGTAAGATTGTGCTAGTGTTAAGCACCGTGTTGTCTAGCTAGTATAAATAGCTATGTAGGGGTTCTAATCTCACAGGAGTCAGCTTGTGCATAATCAGTTAACTCTCATTCAGGAGATCATTTTGTAGCAGCATGTGAGACACTCCTACCAACATCTTCTCACCATATAATAATAATGTCATCTTCTAAAAGGTGTTGTCTGACAACATAAGATTTGTGCTGTGACATTAATGTTAAATGCTATGTTCTCTAGTTAGTGTGAATACTAGGTAAGGGTTATAATCTCACAGCAGTCAATTTGTGATTGTGCTCAGTCAAGTAGAAGTCAGGAGATCATTTTTGTGCAGCATGTGAGACACTCCTACCATTTTCTTCTCACCCTACATTGATAATGCAATCTGCTATAAAGTGTTATTTGACAATACACAACTCAGACTTGTGCAGTAGCACTTGCTTTAACTATTGTGTTCTTTAGCTTGTGTAACTAAACAGGTAGGGGATCTAGTCTCACAGTAGTTAATGGGAATGTTTGTGTGTATGTTCATTCAACTATCAATCTGGAGACAATTTTAGAAAGGCATCTGAGACCACAGCTATGTTAGACACTCTTGCCAATATGATCTTCTCAACATACAATGATGATGATGATGTTATAACTTATAAAGTACACTGTGACAGTTTGCACTCAGATGTCTGTGTTGGCATGAGCATTGACTACTGTGTTTCCTAATTTATGCAGCTAGATAGTTTGTGGTTCTAATTTCACAGCAGACAGTGTGTGTGTATGAGTGTTCGTGCAAATGTCAGTAAGGAGACAATTTTACAACAAGATGTAACTCTACATCTATGTCACACACTCCTCCCAACATCTTCTCTTCAGTATACAATGATGATGTCATACTCTTTAAAGAGCATTGTGACAATGTAAAGTCAGGCATCTGTAGTGGTGCTTTTTTTGCATTGTATGGAATCCGATTTGTATACTTATGCAGGCCTAATGTTCAAATCTGACCTCAGTTGACTGATGTGTGTGTGGTCAGTGGTATATTATAGCCAGTATATGATGTTCTGAATATCTTTTCATTTCATTCTCTCTCAGGAAAACCTTTAACATAGCCCCACAAATCAAAAATCTCCTTTTCCTTCTGCCCACATGACATCCTTTCTGCAGAACACTGAAGGATGTTATCATCTGAAACATGCATACACATGTATTGTGAAGCACAGCCTTTTCATGACCTTCTGTAAGCCATCTCAGGCCACTGGATGTGTGATCATAGAATCATATGAGGTTGCTAAGCTATCAACCCAAAGTCATTTCAAGCCTAGCCATTTAATCCCAATGTAATACCACAGATACTCTAGTCACTACCCAGGATTATATTTATTAATGACTGCCTATGTCCATAAGGGTTGTTGGTGCTATCCTTGTTAAGAATATATGGTGCCTCATCCACTCGTCCAGGTTCCTTATGAACAGTGTTATAGAGTTGCTCTGCATCACATGAACTGGCAGCCTATTCCAAAGATGTGGCAATTGCTGGGAGACAAATATGTCCCTCCAGCATGTCCTATTTAAGTCACAGGCCATATTTAGGTGCCTTGAATTGGTAGCTCTAGTCCCATTTGATTTACATATGTGCAGAAAATTCAATAGGTTTGGATCAGAGATTGCTCTGTAAGCCAAGCATAAGTCTCCCTAAGAAGTCTGTACAATACTGAGTATAGTGGCAGGGACTTTAGTCAGTCTGTGTAAGGTACGTACTGGAGTCCCTTGATCTTTGTAGTTCAAAACCTCTGAGAGATCTCCTATTACTGCATGTGCTTCATACAGTACATGTCAAAAGGGGCATTATACTCAATTATGGGCCTGATTAGTGATGATTATAGAGGGGTTACAACCACCTTTGCTGTAGAGGTGAAGCCTTTGCTAGTCAATTGTGCTACATATAAAGCAGAAAGACTTCCTTACTACAGTAGACATTTGGTGGTTAAAGCTAAAGTCACAGACTACTTGATCCCAGATCTCTTATCACTTCATAGGTACATAGGATATTGTTGTTAATTTGATAGTGCGAATGGACATTATTTTTACTGAAGGGAATGATGATGCACTTCTTTGCATTCAGTTTGAGACCATGACTAATACACCAATTGTTGGTCTGTGTAAGATTCTGAAGTATATCATTTGGGGATTTAATAATTGCACCCAGTTTGCAGTCATCCACAAACTTGGACAGCCATAGCCCCTTAGTTATGGCCTGAACTTCTAAGAAGTGTATACCAGACATTAGGGGGCCCAGCTCTGACCCCTGTGGTACCCCATTGGTGGCAGGTCTGCTGGTTGATGTGGAGTCACCCACTTTGACAGTGTGTAACTGGTTTGTGAGCCAGTTGGCAGCCCATCTTGCAACAAGAAGGTTTCCATTCAGTTTGCAAAGTTTATTGGTAATGCATGAGCATGGGATTTTATCAAAGGCCTTTGCCAAGGCTAGGTATGCTGTATGCAGACATTTGTCCTCATCAATGGCACTGGTCACATTTCCAAATAAATTCACCAGGTTTAACAGGCAGGATCTTCCCTTGCTGAAGCTAAATTGGGTCATATTCAGGATTTGCAGGTTGCCTATGTCTTTATTTATGAGATCCATGATGTTACCTTGCATGGCTTTACAGATGAGACTGGTCAGACTTCTGGGTCTATAATTTCCTGGGTCTGTTGCTAAGCCACCTTTGTTGAGGGGAATAACTGTGTCTGTTCTCCATTCTGCAGGAACAAAGTCAATGGTTAGGCTGTTATTGAATTGGTACTTAACGGTGATGCTAGTTATTGTTTTAGTTTGTTTAGAAGACAGACTGGGATACTGTCTAATCCCACAGAGGCTGTGTTTTTTTTTTTACCTTAGATAATGCTGTAATGACCTGCTCTTTGGATATGTAGGATGAAGCAAAAGTTGGAGGCAAGGTTTGTAATAAGTTTGGAGGGGATAAGGTAGTGAAATTTTCACCAAATCCATCCGCCAGGAGGTTTTCTATCTCTGCGGGATCAGTGTGTGTGATACCATTAGTCACTAGTTTGTCACATGCTTAGGTCCTATCTTATATGCTATGTACATAGCTGTAAAATGCCTTATGATTATCCTTGGCTGTGATTACTAAGTTTTTCTCTAAGTTACCCTTACAGAATTTGAAATGTTGTCTTATTTGCCTGTTGAGGCTCATGAGGGTGCTTTTACATTGTTAGGGCCTTGCCTTAGTTTTCTTACACAGCAACTTGTTTGTGTTTGTTGTAAAGTTTGTTGATGCTGTATTTCCACCAGGGCAACTTTTTTTTTTACTTGTGGCTCTGACTTTGATTCTCTCTGGAACAGCTGAGTCTATACACCTATACAAGTGATTGAAAAGGGCTTTACTCTAAGCTTTGTTGTAGTTATCACTTCCAGCTGGGAGTGGAACTTGGAATGCATTTATACCTTCCCTTACAAAGGTATAGCTTGCTTTCATGAGGTTTTTAGCCAGACTCCACCCTTTATGAGTTCTGGTGTTTGTGCCAGTTAAAAGACAACTGATTTGTGGTCAGATTTAACTAATGAGGGTCCAACAGTTGCAGGGGTGCATCTGTTTGTCATGTTAGTGAGGACTAGATCTAGTATGTTTGCTCCTCTTATTGGGGTTTGAACAATTTGTTCCACTGCATTTGAGTTAACAAAGTCAAGGAACTTTTGTGCTAGTCATTTAGGGATAGAGTAGGTTTCCCATTTGATGGTGGGATAATTGAAATCCCACATGACCAATGTGTTTGGCAATGTGTAGAATGTTAATATTGCGATTGCTAATTCTGTCATGTATGCACATGTCACATAATGACAGAAGCAGTATGTAATACACTCAAGCACATACACATATATGCACTTTCTACTACTATCTTCTGTCAAATAGCTATAGAGGAGATTCAGTAAAGCTTACACAATAATTTTGACCATGTGCACATTACAAAAGCTTTTAGATTCAGTAAACTCTGCATAGCCCCATGGACTTACATGCAAACACAGAAACTTTTGTGGCATGCAAATTACAACATTAGTAGCTGAACTGTATGCTAATGAAGAAAACCAACACTATGGAACAATTCAACAAGTGGTAAAGTAACCGTGTAGACTTCGTTCTCATGTTGGTCTTGTATTTAAAATATTTCCAAATACAGCCACACAAAGGAGTCTACACAGAAACTAGAGCAAGTAATTGTCTATACATTTGTACAGAGCATATCTTAACATGTAACCCCACACACATTATGACATTCTCAAACATGGTGTATGGTAGAAAATTATATTAACAATAGCAGCAGTTCCTTTTTAAGTGCTATGACAAAAATGCAGCTTTGAACCCCCACCCCCAAATGAACAATGTAATCATAAATAATATAGACAGCTAAAAGTGTAAACTCCATGAAACATAGACTCCAAAACCTGCATTCCTTTGTGCAGATATATACACCTGAGTAATACCCCTACTTGAATATACAGCATTGGACTCCCTTTCAGTTTCCCTGCCTACTCTGTTACCAACCATGTAGCTTCAGGGCTGTTAGCACAGTGAAGATGCAAATGAGGTCAAAACTCATTAGAATTGCTGGATCCCAAAATATTGTGACCATGTATGGATGTTCACTTCATGTAGGTACTTACAGTATTTGTGTTGAATGTATAGCAACAGTGAATGATGACATCAGGGGTGTGTGTCCGGTTGCACTTACAGAGGTGTACATGTACGTCTGCAAAGTGTAAAAGTGCATGTAGGCAGTGCACAATTCATAAGTTCTGTGTCATCCTCTATATCATTTGTTAAAATGTATATCTGTCCACAGTAAGTTAAAATGTACTTTTTAATTTTCCTCCTTGTTTGCATGATGCAGTGTTTAGCTCAACCACGGGGAATGGAGCAATGAATGACAGGTTTCTCAGTGTTTGTCACATAGCTATCTGTTTCGCCACATGTGTATTTGTAAGGTTTGAGTACAGAATGTTCTGGGTTCGACTACAGGATCTGCACCCTTTCCTCAACTTTTTGAACTGTTTGTTTGTATGATATCACAAGCATTGACAAAAGTAATCAGATCACTTGCAATCACCTTATTTCAGCATCAGTGCATGCAGTGTTGCATAGGTGTGCATCATGCACTAATGGGCACCAACAGAGTTTGTATATTCAGTACAGTAGCAGGTGTTTTTCATTAATGCTAATCACAGCATACACCAGTAATTTTCAGTAGAGTAGAGCTATTCAACAAGCTATAAAACAACCATGAAGCCTACATTCTTTTCCTGCATACTTTAATACCATGGGCGTAGACACAAGAAAATTCTAGGCCTGAAGTAAATTGTCTCAACTGCTGCATTTGCAAGGTAAGTCTTGCAGCTAGTATGTATTCTGTAATAATATTAAGGCATATCCTTGTATATCTTTACTTGGTGCAGTAATGAAGTAGTGGTGGACTTGTACAGAAAGTACCTTAACATGTAATAGCAGGCACTTATTTTACTTATATGTGTACATTACTAAGGTTTTCTTTGTAATTCCTGTCATTTTTCATTGCAACTTTTGCATGATGCACACCATAGCAGAAATAGATTAAGCAGGTAATGGCAGTGTTTATCATGTTTTTGAAAATCTTGGTGGACCACCTATGAAGCAGATGGCCAAAAATAGTAACCAGATACATTCAATTAATGCCCTTAGCCATTGTGAAAACACTGCCTGGAGTACAGATGGTACTGTGCTCTAGTGCAGGGTGTGCAACCTTTGTTTTATCGCTGTGACATTGTAGTTTACAGCAACAAAGTGCAACATAGGCAACTGTTTCCTGAACAGTCTTGTGGCAACAGGTGTAAGTGTAGGACTGCCCTACACAGAGTCCTGAGTTTGAATACACTACATACCGTATAGTGTTATTTTTACTGATGTTAGCAATGTGGCTTGTGTTTATGCATCACTTACCAACACACAAACAGGTGCAACTCAAGTATGTGTACACTTTGCAAACCATCATGCAAATCTGCTGCTCACAGCTCAATGGAACTGTATATATGATGTTTTCTTATTGGTGTTTACTGTCCATTTCCTTTGACATAAAATGACATGTGGAAACATTGCAAATTCATGTCACATTCTAAGTGTACGTTATATATTCACAAGACATACATGTGTTGTCCTCCCTACAGCCAGTACGCAGTATTTTTTACACACATATATCAACCACACTGCAAAGTGTAATATATAATGTTGTGTGCTCCCTCATGGACAGGGCCATTCAGTGGCGCTGGCAAACTTGCTCTGCTAAACTCAAATATCCAACTATGCTCAATAAGGGTACTTGTGTTTTTACACAGCTAGGCTTTTACTTACCGGTGACAGACTCTATGGTTAGGCTACTGGCCTCATATAAACCTATGAATGAATGTATGTGCCTACACAGGCTTTCCAACCTGTTGCCCTCCTAATGGCCTGCTGATGTCATCTACCATAAGTTAGTCTGCAGCCATGTAAAAGTCAGACTTGTGCCATGGCACTTGCATAAAGTTCTGAGTTCTGTAGTCTGTATACTTAGATAGGTAAGGGTTCTTTTCTCACTGCAGTTAATTGTACATGTGTGTGTCCAGCCAGAAGAGCAAGTATGCATCCTGCAGTTACTGTCCCAGTCCCATAAACTGACAACATTTTGATATTTGCACCTGCCTAAACATCCATTTCAGGCAGGCCTCCCATCTTCTTCTCTCCAACATTCACTGTCAATGTCATCCGCTATACGTTGACCTGCAGTAAGCCCATACAAGTCAGATTTGTGCTGTGGTGCTTGTGTAACATATTATGTTCTATAGTCTGTGTACTTAGGTAGGATTTCTGTTCTCACTGTAATCAACTCGGTGTGTGTGTCTCTACTTAGGGTAGGTGTGCTATCCTATGCTTACGTTTCCAATGGCATGGCTTATCAGTATTTTGATACCTGCATCTGTCTACACGTCCATTTCAGGCAGGTTTCCCATCTTCTTTCTCTCCAACATGCAGTGCCTATGTCTGCCACTATAAGTTGACCTGCAAGCATGTAAAAGTCAGACTTGTGCCTTGGAACTTGCATAAAGTATTGTTTTCTATAGTCTGTGTACTTAGATAGGTAAGGGATCTGTTCTCACTGCAGTCAGTTGGGTGTGTGTTTCTCTCTACTCAGCAGCATAAATATGCTATCCTACAGTTTCTTCTCCAATGGGATGGCTTGCTAGTCTTTTGATACTGACTTGCTAGTCTTTTGATACTTGCACAAGCCTACATATCTAGTTCATGCAACCTTTCCAAACTTTTGTCTCCCACATGGCCTGCTGATGACATCCACTATAAGCTGACCTGCAGA
The DNA here is from genome assembly GCF_019279795.1 of Protopterus annectens. Classification (NCBI taxonomy): domain Eukaryota; kingdom Metazoa; phylum Chordata; order Ceratodontiformes; family Protopteridae; genus Protopterus; species Protopterus annectens. The sequence goes on along the minus strand of NC_056741.1, from coordinate 502,560,727 downwards.
AATGTTGTCAGACTTGTGTTGTGGTTCTTCCTTATAGTACTGTGTTCTGTATTCTGTGTACTTAGGTAGGGGTTCTATTCCCACTGTAGCCAATTGTGTGTGGGTGTGTCAGCTGCTATGTGACATTACAGAGAGCCTTTTACACTGGCATGTAGGACAATGTTATCACCATATGCTCAGTAGACTATGCTGATGTACCACTATATGCTCAACAGACAATGCTGATGATATCAGCTATATCACATTATTGCATATGCAATCAGCCCACCACGGCAGGATCAGATACTGGCCTGGAACCCAGGCAGATATCTCCTTAGGTTCATAGGAGTTTACTAGGGTATTGGCCCTAAGGCCTTTATTAGCCTTGCCATGTTATACTATTGTTCCCTTATCTACCATTTTGCATGGTCTATACTTCCAGCACAAGTGTATGATCAGCACCGACTGCCCTTATCCAAGTGGGACATGGGAGACACACCCATGGTAAATTTATGGTCTCCTATTAAGCTGTCTAAGCTACATTTAAATAGGGTTATTGAGGAGTTCTGTTTTATGTGAATTGGGAGGTTGCTCCAGAAGAGTGGCAATCTCGGGGAGGCATGTCAGCCTCTCCATCATGTCATGTTAATGTTGTAGGCTAGGTTAATATACATAGAGTGAGTGAATCTTGTCCCATGTGACTTATGGATGTGCAGCATTTCTATTAGGATGCTCTGTAGGCCAGGAACAAGTCTCTTCTCAGTAACCTATAAGATACAGAATACAATGGCAGGGCCTTCACTCTGTCCATGGAGGTCATGTGTTGCAGGCCCTAGATTTTCTTGGTGAGAAACCTCTGAGGTTTTTCAAGCTGCTACAGGTGTCTGGTGAGGTAAATGCAGAAGGGAGCATTCTACTCTATTAGTGGTGTGATGAGGGATGAGTATAGGGAAGTTGCAGCATCTTTATCTCTGGATGTGATGCCCTTATTTATAAGATGTGCAACATAGAAGGCCTTCCTTACTATTGTGGACACATAGTAATTAAAGATAACGTTGCTATCAACCTCTGTTCCCAAATCTCTCACCACTTTGTTTCAACTAAGGGGGGAACTGTTATTATAGTAATGTGCATGGGACTTCCACTTTGCCATAAGGGATGATAATGCATTATTTTGTGCTTATTTTGACTTCATGGCTTTGGCACCAATCATTTGTCTGTGTAAAGCCTTTTGTAGCATGCCATTGTTGTGGGACTCAGTGATTGCACCCAGTTTGCAGTTAGTGTTGACATGGTAAGCCAAAGACCATCTATCTTCCCCTGTATTTCTGTGAAATACATTCCGAACAGGATGGGGCCCAGCACAGATCCTTGTGTTACACCAGTGGTAACTGGTCTGCTGCTAGATGTAGAATCCCCGACTTTGACTGTATGTGTTCTGTCGGTGATCCAGTTGGCTATCTATCTAGTGATATATGGGTTTATTCTCAGATGTGTGAGTTTCTCAATGATGCCTGAGTGGGGGATTGTGTAAAAGCCTTGGCTAAGTCATGATAGGCTGTATATAGTGTTTTGCCTTCAGCCATGGCTTTTGTGAAATTCCCAAAGAAGTCCTCCAGGTTTAGTATGCATGATCTACCCTTAACAAAGCCAAATTATGTTGTGTCAGGAGTTTGAAAGTCACCTATGTCTTTGTTGATCAGGTCCATGACTATTTTCTCCATGCCAAGGAAGACAAGTCTGGTTAGGCTTATGGGTCTGTAGTTCTCAGGGTCAGTTGATAGACCTCTTTGGTACAAGGGAATTAATGTTTATGTGTTCCACTTTGCTAGGACAAAGCCAGTACTTACATTGCATTTGAAGAGAGGGCCAACTGGTTCAGCTACGTCCTGTTTCACACCATTTAGAAGGGAGATTGGAATGCTGCCAGGTCTCATACATGCTGTCCTTTTGGCCATGGAGAGTGCAGTTATGACCTGCTCTTTGGAGATACTAGGTAGAGGATTGGTGATAGGTATGCTTTGGAGAATGTCTGGTGGGGATGGGGGTGAAGTTTAGGTAAAGTTTAGGTAAACCTACCAGCAGGTTGGTGATGTTTTCAAAATCAGTTTGAATGGTACTGTGCACTATTAGTTTGGCACAAAGCTGGTCTTCGCTTTTAGATTTCTGATGTAGCTAAAAAATGCCTCCTGATTATCTTTAGCTACAGATGCTAGTTTAGCTTTGTACTTGGCTTTAGAAGAATGTACACAGTAGCAAATTTTCTTGTTCAAGCTGTGGAGAGTGTCCCTCCTCTGTTGAGTGAGTTCCCTCTTCTTCTTAGACAGTACTTTCTTCCAGTTGTATAATCTATTTATGCTTGATGCCCACCAGGGCAGCTTGTTTTTCTGTGAGAACCTTGTTTTTATCTGTTCAGCTTTACCTGACTCTGTATATATGGATAGTTGTTTATACCGGCCAGTTTTGTACACCTCTGCATACCAGTTATTGTTGTCAGTGGTAACATGGAGTTATCTTTGGAGAAGTATTTCATCCTTTCTGGTTTTGAGGGGGTGTCAGATATGACTGTTAATTTGAACAAGACTGAATTCTGATTCAACCTGACTAGGGAGGGTAACACACAGGGGTTAGTGCAGAGACTCCCTATGTTGGTGAGTACTAATTCTAGGGCATTTAAGCCCTTTGTGGGGTACAGACTATTGGTTACAGAGCATGTGTATGAACAAAGTCCTGGAACCTAAGAGCAAGCGTGTTTCTGCTCATATATGACTCCCATTTGACAGAAGAATAGCTGAAATCACACATGACCAAGGTGTGTAGCTGTGTAGTAAGTGACTCAAATAGCTCTTTGTAGGCAAGGTGATTCTCATGGTTTACGGTGGAGGACTTATAACTAACAATTATGTGGAAAGAGGTTTTACCTATAGTTAGTTGGACTTGTAGTAGAGCTACAGAATGAGGTGTATTTGTCTTTAATGAAGATGAATACACCTCCACCTTTGGTTCTTTCACACTCATTTTGATGTCTTACAGTGTGGAAGGCATGGCTGCGGGACTATCTGTTGCCTTGAATCATATCTCTGCGAATGCACATGCATCGGCATCTTCCAAGGTAAGGAGTGCTTCTGTTGAGTGCAGTTTCTGATTTACACTCCTTGCATTAAGCAGCATGACCTTCAGTTTATCTCTAGTGGATTTTTTAAGCTGGGAATTTAGCTGTTCTGACACTGCCTAAAAAGGCCACTTTGGGGGTGACAGGTACCTTTGCCAGTAACCAAACATCAAGACGAGACAGGTGAAGACCATCTGTGACAATGCAGCATGGTCTGTCGACCACATCTTCCTAGGCTAACAGATACTGTATCCCCATGGAATGAGAACAGAAGTTAAGCCAATTGTTAAAGTCAGTCATGTTTTGTTTATATTGAGGCATCATCCTGGGTGAAGGTGGAATGCTGCTTAGGGCTAGGGGCATACCTCCCTTGGACAGATAATCTGAGAACTCAGTCATGTCTCTCTTCATATAGTACAGAGAGGTACGTTTCCAGTCATTCACTGCAACATGGACTCTGACAGAGTCATAATGGTACTTGTTGTTGAGAGACTTGAGTGCATGTGTGATCAGACAGACCATGGCACCTGACAGGCAACTGACTGTGAGCTTCTCCATGTTCAGCCTGGTAAAAGGGACATCTGTGTGTCTCACTGTGGAGTCGCTTATGACCAAGAAATTTGGTTTTGAGGTGTTTTACCTTAGGTGCTTATTATCTGTGATATTGTTGTGTACATTATTATGTGTAGGGAATTTTGCTGGGTCTGCAGTGTGTGCAGTAGATTTATGCTTGGAAAGATTCTGATCTTTAGGTAGGCTTGTAGTGAGTACTTCTACATATGTTGGTTTATGTGTTGTGAGCTTGTTTTGTGCAAGAGGTGAAGTGTGTGTGCTGACAACATGTCTGATACCTGGTGTGTTGTAATGTGAGAAAACTGATTCCAAATTTGTAGTACAGATACAGCTCTCACATGTTGTATTAGTTTGTTTTTGCAGTAACTGGTTGTCAGTACACATGAGGCAATTACTACATTGCCTCAGGATGCCCATGTCAGTTAGGCTGCTTGGAGAACTGGTGGTGAAGTGTCTGTCCATTATGGAAGATCTATGCTGTAATAAACAGTGGGGAGTGGGATATATGGAACAGGCTTTGCTATAAGACTATCAAAAAGTGTATCTTTTATGAAAGGCTAAGGGTAGAAAAATGTGTCAATGTTTCACAATGCACAACTGAGTTGCTTGGAGGGCAGCAGTGCAAGCTATTAGCAGCTCCAGTAAACTGAGTGCAAACCCGATGCTGGCATACAAGCAAAGTTAAATGATTTTAAACAATTAAAAAAAGTGAAAGACCAAGACTAAGCCTTATTTTACCAATCCCCAACTCAGATGTGTCCTAGACTGCACTTGTCTGCCACAAGGATGCGGGGGGGGGTCTTCTTAATGTAAGAGAGATGGATTTAGTGCTCAGATGATGCCAAACAGTGTAGATTCAGCAAATCTGAAGTGAACCTATGCTATATAATGCAAGAGTACTAGAAACTCAAAGTGCAGACAATCACAATCATAACAGCAGAAAAAACAGTTAAAATAAAGCAGCAATTCAGTAGAATACTACAACAATAGTGTAGACAACAAACCTTCCTAGTGTAAAACAAGTGGCCTGGAACCCAAGTGCTTAAATTCAGACTAAGATACTTTGAGAATAATAGACACAATAAGCCTTCAATCAGCATTTCCCAGCTTAGAAGGGTGTAGACTATCCTATCCTGCCAGAAGACTCTACAACACAAACCTTCCTAATGTAAAATAACTGATTTTGAGGTCAAATGGTTAAACCATAACAAAGACACTTAGAACAACAGGCACAATATGCATTCAGCCAGCAATTCTCAGCTGAGAAGGGCAGAGGCTACTGTCTTCTCCCACAAGAGTGCAGACTACAAACCTTCTTAATGTAAGACAACTGGCCTGAAGTTCAAGTGCCTAAATCAAAAGTAAGAGGCCTACAATAACAGTTACAATTTAATGTGACACCAGACAGATGGACAGTGACCTGTCTTTCAATATACCCACATACAGCCTGCCATGGTTAGTAAGCCCTGTGTTATCTTGATGAGGAAGCCCTGTGGTCTGTCCAGCTGCTGCATGTTTCTGGTGAGGTTCATGCAAAAGAGAGCATTATACTGTATTACTGTTCCGATGAGTCTGAATATGGTGCTATCATACAATCATGAGATCTGAATGTGATAGCATGTCTTATGATATACACCATATGTATGAACTAGAAAATATTAAAGAGAAAGATTATAAATTAAGAAGACACATTGCCGTTCCTGACTTCACAACCCTTTCAAGAGAATAGACTTGAAAGTACTGGCATGATGATGTTTTCCATTGTATAATTTGGCAAGGCAAATATAAGTGACTGGTGCAATTATCAGTTCAACAACACAAATGCAGATATTCGCAACGCAAATTGCAGAGCTGAGTTGGCCTAGTGGTGTATTGCATTGAACTAGGCACTAATGTAGCTATGCAACCTGTGCATCAGACACAATGCTTTTATGTTCCTGAATCCAAAAGAGAGAAAATGGGAATATGGTACATGTAGCATCACTTGCACAGGGTGTTGTGTGGGTGGGGGCAGGAGGCCTAGGCTTACACAAAAGTTTGGTGAGTGTGTGTGAGGGAGAAAGGGAAGCAGGCAGGTTGTGTGTGTGTCTGTAGGGGCCCTCCTTGTGAAAATGGTGTGTGAGAGTCTGCATAAACACAACCAAGCTCACCGCTATCTATATGTCTTATTATGTCAGATAGGTGTGAGTAGTGCATGGTAGAGGTGGCAGTTCATCATTGTTGCCGCTGACCACAAGAAATGACTCAGCAGGAATTGCACTGGCACCTCCAAGCTTAAAGTTAGATGCAGAGCTGCTACCTGAGTGTGACTGATGTCTGTTGGATATGCTTCTTTCATGGGAATCCTTAGGACCATGACCACATGGCCTGGCACATCTGCATGTGGACAGCACTCTCACTGAAATGGGGAGCATGCAAGGGGAAGAACAAAGTTAAAGCAAGGTAGGAATGTGTAGGAAGGATGTAGGGAAGAACCATAGATATCCATTTCTTCAAGAATAAAACATGAACATATATGCAGATTTGGATGAATTTGATCTGTCACCTCCACAGAGAGGGGTGAGCACAACACAATCTGTTGTATAGGGAATTGGACCAAATCATGTGTGTTATGAAGACACGTGTGTGAAATGGAGTATTTTCTATGGGACAATTTTTTTTTTTTTGAGAGAGAAAGGAATGTTGGGAAGGGTTGTAGGAATGCTGGGTGAGGTAAATTGGGCAGTTCAGAAAGCAGTTGCAGACAGACAAGACAAACAGGGCAAGAGACAGGGATGGTGAAGGACACATGAAGTGCATGAACAACATGCTTGTTGTGAGTGTGGAAAATCCAGGTCCCATGCACATCAAAGTGGTTGACAGTGAGAATCTAGTCCTCACCCGCTAGACTATCTTCACTGTTACCTCACTGCACTGCTGGCTGCAGTGTTCAACATCTGTGTCTCCTATCAGTGCTCTGCATGAGGATGGAGAGTAGGTGCTCCATCCAACATAGACATGCACCCACAGTGTGCTGCATGATCCTATGTACCATCCTTGGCAGTTCCTGTCAGGTGATAAATTTACCACCTCAGCTACTGCTCCTGGAAGGAGCCACAGGCCTATTCTCTGAGGCAGAACTACATGAGGAGCTGGGTAGTGCAAGGGCAACAGAGGGGGTGCTACCAGGTTCTGCACCAGATGTGCTGGACAGTGATGCTGTAGCTGGTGGAGTGGTGGCATGTGGTCCATTTGGGACATGCCTATCCTGCTGTGCTGTGGGAAAAACAAAAATTAAAAAAAATTAACAAAACAAAAAAAGAGAGAGAGAGATAGAGAGAGAATATGGTGACAGAATAAAGGGAGAATATTAGTAACTTCAGAAGTGACATACACAGAATTGATGCAATTATTTGACTCTAGTCTGTTACCTTTACTTTTAACATTACAAACTCCTAACAAGTTTCTTCCTTGCTTTTAAGACTACCCAGTTCATAACAGAGGCATACTATAGTACAGACTGCAGCCACCAATCCCTGATGTGTGCATATATTGTACATATGCATGTTCCAGTTATACTGATTACAGTTTGCATTTGTGCCACTCATATAGCGGTATGAAGTTGCATTGCAATAGTGACGAAAACTTAACAGTATTGCATATTTGGGAGTTATAGTTTTAGAACCCACAACCGATGACTACGCTCAAATACTGTACTGTTCTTTTTTCCTACAATCTACTGCATGCACACTTTCCTTTGACAGTTTAGAGATGCATGCTCACTGTTATTTGAGAATATGGCACCATTGCTTTGTGCTATAGACTAAGGCACACATAGTTTTTTATTTACAATTGGGATATTCATGCTCAATTTGATATAACTCTATTAAATACCAACTAAGTGGTCCTTAACATTTGATGCTGCTAAATTATTATACAAATTATTATTATTACTAAAATATTATTTAGACAGTACTGTTCTTATGCATATATACCACATGCTTCTCACAACCTTACCAAACACGCAACATGGGAACTAACATTTGAGGCTCACACTCCAGCAGCTGTGGAAAATTCTAACAGAACACCATTATGAATACCAGTCTTGACTATATTCAGCTTTTAACTCTTACAATTACTTACTGAAATTGATACTTACACATCTGTAGGGTGTCCCCTGCACTAAACTCCCCAATCCAATGGTACAGGGCATCCCACTTCCCCTTCTGGAGGCCATCAAAGTGATGTCCGTATTACTTACCAGTGTGGGGGAATACCTATAATACTGGTTAAAGCCCTGACAATACTATTCCAGGCTTCAGACTTGTATTCTGGGGCTGAATAGTCCTGCTGCAGCAACCAGGGCCCATGTTCCTTAACTAGGAGTCCAACAAATACTTTGGACTCCTGCACACCCCACCTCTGTGCCTGAAAGTGCACACCCTCACCAACTCCTTACATGGAATCCTGGACACCCCACCTCTGTGCCTGAAAGTGCATACCCTTACCAACTCCTTACATGCCTGCCATAGCTCAAGCTTAATGTATAATGATCATTTCCCATCAAATGCATTTTATATACTGAAGTTTTCCCACCTATTACATGCCTAATGCTTATTGAGAGTGCACACATTTTGGTTTTGCAACATTTGAAAATTTTGCACATTCCTTACCATCGCACAAACATGGTTGGTGATGGTGTGCACTTATAGGCACTGTGTTTGTGTGACGGCAAGTGATGTGCAACAGTGGCAAACAATGCAAGTTCAGGATTATTAGATATACAAGCATTTGTGTAAATGTCGTAGTCAAATGATTCATGTCTACAGTTCTCCTAAGGAAGTTGAGAAAACAGTTCTGCATGTTGAACTTAATTGCTATAATCTGCATTTTCACAACAGTGAAACAAAATTTGCACAACCTGAATTTGACCCCTGGACCATGTGCACTCATACCTGCACTTAACACCTGCTGCCACAGGAGTAGTGACATGATATGTCCTGTCTTACTAGTTATTGTAAAGTCCTCACTTTTAATCATAGTGCAACACCACTCACTATGTTTGTGTGATAGCCAATATTAAATACATCCGGTATATGTTTGTAGCTGTCTGGGTCCTGTCTACTATGTGGGTGGTTCATTCCTCCAGTTTGCATGATGCTGCACTTCATGCAAACCAGGTGAGCACAGCTAAACATATTTGTGCCAAGCAATGCATTGTACAAACACTGGCCTCGGAAAAAAAACCCACAAAAGGGAAACTGTCTAGAGTTTTGAAGAATGTCTAGATGTTTGCATCATATTTTTGGGCTGTTCCTTGTAAAATGTGTGGTTTACTGGGATAGCACTGAAGATTGAAGTCAATATGTAACTGCATACGTTTCTGTTTTGTACTTGATATCCTTCAGAAAATGCATGCTAACACAAAGTAAATCAGTCCATATTTGTGTAGCTTTGCCCCTATTAGTTTAGTGTTTGACCATATTTCTGGCACTAAAAGGTTGGGTGATATGATCCACATTCAGTGTACATGATTCCCACCAGCAACACTGGTGCAAGTCATGAACACTCACTGTGCATCATTAATATTCATGGCACTATGCTGAGTGATGCTTTGTGGTTAGCAATATTGTGTATGCGAAAACACTGCACATAGGATCTGTGCAGAACCTACATGGAGTTTATTGAATCCCACAGATAGTGATTTTGGTTTAAATAGTCTAATAGTGGTTAGAATTTTATGTGATGCTGGCCATTAGCCTAGTATTGTCCTATGACACTATAAAAATTGTACATGTCCATGTTACTGTCATCTACATGCACTATGTTGAGGTGTGGATGTACAGTAGCCCTACAACAGTGCATTCCAATCTGTAACTTGAGGGAAGGTATTGATGGCTGCTGCTGCCATTTGGTTACATGTTCCTTTTTTAACAATTTGAGTAATATGCTTGCTGAGGACTGTCGACATGGGTTGATGCTATGTACATTGTTGTCTTAGTAAGGCATGTGTTCTTGTAGTGGAGAATATTAACATTCTACACATTTATCATTCAACCATCACAGTGGCATTTGCAGTATGGCACATATGTGTATGTGTATGCATACCATCATGAAATGCTATGTGACATACAGCAATATTACATCATGTAATTATATGGGCACATATGCCTTGTTTCATCCATATATTGTAATGCTGGTATATGCACAAACATATAATCAGTTCAGATTCACTTGAATTTTTTGGGAATTCAATGTATGCAAAATTGTGTTGGTGTTCACAAGGATTATTCAAGTGTTGCACAGCAGTATTGTGTGACTATCATCATTTGTATCATTAACTGTTCTGCATAAATCACATCTACATCATTTGCAATGGGCCCATATACAGTATCAGAGCCATCACACACACCTTTCTAATGATAAGCACATAGGCATATAATGTGTAAGTGATGTATTGATGTGTAATAGGTACAGCTGTATGACTGCTAACAGTTCCACTATGGGTCATGTGATGCCTACCCAAAGCTGTATGTTGGTGTGCTGCACAAATCGTTTTTTAAGTAAGTACAAAATCTTAATGGGATTACACATCTATGCACACATGATGGTTGTGGATGGCACCACCAATACTCAACCAGTAGCAATAGACAACCTGCTAGCTCAAACTTCAACCCCTCCATTCCCACTGGGCATCACCCAAAGTATACATGAAAACATTACTCATTATATTTTCTTAAGAAAACAGCTCATCTGTGTGATCTCTAAGGATAAAAACTTGGCATCAATGAGCCCTGACAACATCCCAGGTTGTCCTGTCAATAAATTAAAATATGACCTAGGAGACACAATTGGATCCTAACTTAACCACAGCCTCCAGACAGGTTATTTTCTGGCAAGATGGTGGACTGCAACAGTTACCCATCTGAACAAGGGGAGGTTCATCACCCGGCACAAGAAATTATAGACTCACAAGCCTGACTAGCCTCATCTATAAGCCAATGTAAAGAATCATCATGTGCATTATCAATGAGAATAAAGGTATACTCCTGACTGTGTAAACAACTCGTTTTTGATTATTTAAGGCTAGATCATGTCTATTAAATCTGTTAGACTTCTTCAAGAAAGTCACCAAGACCATGGATGAGGGAAAGAATGTGCATCCCACATTACTTGACCTGGCCAATGCATTTGACACAATTCTACAATCAGTTATTACAGAGAAAATGTCTCAACTAGCCATAAACTACTGAGACACCAAATGGGTAGCCCAATGGATAATCAACAGAATGCATACTGTCAAAGTGTTTGAATTCATTTCTAGCTTGAGGCCAGTGACCAGTATAGTACCATAGGGTTCTATATTAGGCCCTATTTTGTATTTACTTCACAGAAGTCAAGGCAAACATAGACAGCCTTTGCCCAACCAACTTTGTAAATGATTGTAAATTGTGGGCATTTCTTGAATCCAGTAATGGTATTGATATAGTGCGGACAGTAGCAACATACACAAATGAATGGTGCCAGAGCCATGGAGACACACTAAATGTCCAAAAAGGCATATTTATTTCCTTTTGTAAAGCAAATACCCAACATTATTAAAATTAAGACAGCACACCCCAATGAGTAGACCTAGTGGTACTTGATCTGGATACTCAGATAGAGAGCAATTGTAAGTTTGACCACCATGTTTTCACTGTGGTGACAAATCCCTTCTATGCAGCACATCTCATAAGTATGAGCATGTCATCCAGCTCAAAGGATGTTATAATTCCATAGTACTCAGCCCTCAACACAACGGTAATTGAGAACAATTAACCTTTTTGCATGTAACTCACCACACATCTGCATCAGCTGGAGCAATACTGGAAATTTTGCACTATGAAGATAAACTTTGTAAAAGGCAAATCTTACATAGAAATATTTAAACCCATATCACTGTATTCTGTCCCCTGCAGACTACTAAGTGCCAATTTGTGTCTGGCCTACAGGGAAATCTACAATCTGGCCCTGATGAAAATGTTACACATGGATAAAGCAAACTGCACAAGGGTCACTCATTCTAAGGATGTTAACCTAGACCCTGACATAATAAATCATGTTGGAAAGATACAAACATCTCTCAAGCACTACTTTTTCTCTGGAACAAGCTTCCATTTACTTAAAGTAAATACCTTTCCTGATCCTATTCAAGTACAACAAACATAAATGGATAGTTAATGTTAATTGCACTCCTGGTGTTGTGCCCATGTCCCTCATGGATACAAGCAGTTGGCCTTAGATAACATAGCAAAGGCCATAAATGTATGAACTTCATTCACATAGATATTTAAAATTGTAAAACTTGTGTTAAACATGGATAGGCTTTTATGTCATTTTGAACGTTAGCCTAGTACTCTCCTGTGAACCTATGAACTCCAATTGTGTCCCAGATATAACTATAGCATGACTGTACAGTGTCACAAATGTAACAGTACATCACATTAGTATTACCACTTGATAGTTAGCATGAAGACACATGTACACATGTCAGAATTTCATGCCAGTATAGCATTTTTCAATGGCAATGTCAGGAGGACAGTGATCATGTTGCACATATCGAAAAGGTGTGACATGAGGTTATAGAGTGTGCTCCATGCATTATTTGGTGTGTGAACAAAATATCACATTAACAGATTCCTCACTTATTGACATTAGACTTTGCACTGCTATAGTTTCTGTGCCCATGGGCATAGTCGATACATTGCCATCAGTCTCACATACTTCTGTAACATTATAGCAAATTAGTTCTTAATTCACACATCAATTGCAGATGCTTCAGACAATATTGATTGCTATTACATGTGGAGGTCACATGCAATACACAGCTGTGTGTAGGGAATCCACTCATGATAGTGTGTTGTTTGTAAGTGTTGTTATCCTTATGGTGCAGCATGCACAGGCAATTAATGCTATTGCTCATCAAGCTAAGACATAAACTCTGTGTAGACTTTGTGTGATGCATACACAGAGTTTGTTCATTCCCCTGGATTGTTTATATTATTTTTATAAATGTTAAATAAATGTTTTATAGAGGTTTTATAATGAAATTGTATCAGGTGGTATTATTAGTGCATGTAATGAACTGTATCAGATACCTGATCTGCTGTTGGTTAGATATGGACATGTGATTTATGTAATTTGTTATGTAAATGTTATTTAGACAGTGTCTTCATTCGGAAGAAGTTCCATTATAAAAATGAATGAAAGCACTAAACATATTATCAAAACATGTTCACGTTGCCACTGGAGTCAGTGCTTTTGTTTTGTTTATGATTATACATGTGTGTGTTCATGCACATTGGACTTCAAATTTGTCCCTAGCATGGACCAGTGTGATGGATAATTCTACTTAATGTGCTGTGGAATGCATAACCCCAGCACAGTGTTCCAGAGAGAGCATGATTTTCTTTTACATCAGAGCATCAGAGAACTCCAAAGCAGACACCCAAAAAACCTGCACCTCCCATGACAAACCAGACAACACATAAAACACAAAATCAGTGTGCTGCACAATCACAGCCCTTAAGGTGAAATAACATACCTAACACAGTAGTAATAGGCGCCTCTCTGTTCAGGAACACTGATATCCCAGTCACTAGGGTGGACAAGGAAAAGGTTACTATTAGCTGCCTGTCGGGAACCAGAATCCCCCATGTAACACAAGCACTCAGGTCACTCCAGAACAAGTACAAATATGACTCAGTCATTGTTCATGTTGATGTGAATGACCTGAGACATACCTCCCTTTACTACATGAAAACAGACATGGAAGAGCTCTCTGATCATGTAGCCCAGGTGGGTATGACCCTGATCCTGAGTAGCATCCTACCCTCAACAAGAATGATACCATGGTATAAAGAAAAACTGATCAATTTCAACAATTGGCTGAGCTTCTGGTATCATTCAAAGGGGATCCAGTGTCTGTCAGCCTGGGATGACATGCTCGACAAGCCTCATTGCTTCGCAAGAGATGGCTTGCACCTGTCACCCCTAGGCTTTCAAATACTGGCCAAGGCTCTTGCTGCCCCCATAGTGCCTTTTTTAGGCAAGGCTCAAAAGTCAAATCCACCTCCATAAACAGCACAAATAAAAAAATAAGGGTTATGCTACTCAATGCCAGGAGTATAAATCTCAAAATGCAGACACTCGTAACACTCCTCAGTATGGAGAATGTCGATATCTGTGCAGTAACTGAAACCTGGTTCAAGGCTCCACAGAGCACCCCAGCACTACCGGGCTACAACTCATACCACACATTTCGGCAACATAACATGGTCCGAAACACAAAAGGAGGGGGTGTATCTATATTCATCAAGGATACCTACACCTCCAGGTTAGTGATGCAGCATGATACTTCTGAGATCATCCATGCGCAACTAACATCAGGCAAATCTGCAATGTAAATTGTGGCCTGCTACAGATCACCCTCCATGACCCAGCACCACCACTCCGCCTTTCTGAAAACACTGGAAAACATGAAGGTCCTACTGAACACCCTGATATTGGGTGATTTCAATTACCCTACCATTAACTGGGAAAACTACTCAAATACAAACTCCCAGGTCCAGGGCTTCCTGGAATTTATCAAATCAAATGCTCTGGATCAGCTGGTAAACTCCCCTACCACAGGTGAAAACATATTGCACCTGGTCACCACCAACATGGACGACAGGTGTGTTCCGCACCAGAGGTCAACCCGTCACTGGTTAGATTAGACCATAAACTAATCACTCAGAACCTTTTCTTAAGTTTTTCTGTCTATTCCTTCTAGCATGTCGAGGGATCAGTTGCTGATGTCCTCTCCTGCTCAGCTGGTGAACCTGGGAATATTGAGGCAATGTTACAATTGCCTCATGTACACAGACAACCCTCTCCTCCTCCCACAAAACACAAATACATGTGAGAGATGCAACTATACGGCCAAACTGGAGGCTGAGCTCTCTCAACATAGGACTGGCATGACCAGACAGGAGGAGAAGGTAACCACACACACTATAGACCCAGTCTCACATAATACCATCACAACCTCAAATCATACACATAAACACACAAAGACATACTCGGAGGCTCTGATCAAAAATCTACCAAAACAGCAGAGGCCACCAAAGCAGACACCCAAACAACTACCACCTCAGAACACAACACCTGAAACACATAGACCACACAGTCAGAGTGTCAAGCAGTCACAGCCCTTAAGGCCAAACACAATGCCAGACACACTAGTCATTGGTGACTCCATAGTCAGACACACTGACATCCCGCTCACCAGACTGAGTAAGGAGAAGGTCACAGTAAGCTGTCTGTCGGGTGCTAGAATCCGCCACATAACACATGCACTCAGGTCTCTCAACAGCAGGTACAAGTACAACTCAATCATTGTCCACGCTGGTGTTAACGACCTGAGACGTACCTCCTTGGACTATATGAAAAGAGACATAGAGGAGCTCTCTGATTATGTAGCCCAAGCAGGTATGACCCTGACCTTGAGCAGTATCCTACCTTCACCAAGAATGATGCCACAATACAGAGATAAGATGATCAGCTTTAACAATTGGCTTAAACTCTGGTGTCATTCAAAGGGGATCCAATGTCTGTCTGCCTGGTATGACATGCTGGACAAGCCACACTGCTTCACAAGGGACGGCTTGCACCTGTCACCCCTGGGCTTCTGGATATTGGCAAAAAGGCTCTTGCCACCCCCATAGTGCCTTTTTTAGGCAAGGCTCAAATTCTAAACCTACCACCCTAGAACAAAACAAAGAAAAAAAACTAAGGGTAATGCTGCTCAATGCCAGAAGTCTCAACCTCAAGATGCACGCACTCGAGGCCCTTCTCAGTATGGAGAACATCGATGTCTGTGCTGTGACAGAAACCTGGTTCAAGGCTCCTGAGAGCACCCCAGCACTATCAGGTTTTACCTCATATCATGCTCCGCCCCAAAACCTGGACAATACCAAGAAAGGAGGAGGGGTATCCATATTCATCAAGGACACCCACACCTCAAGATTGGTGGCATCGCACGAGGCATCGGAAACCATCCAGGTGCAATTAACCATAGGCAAGACTGCTCTGCAATTTGTAGCATGTTACAGGCCACCCTCGCAAACTCAGGAACCTCATATGGCCTTCCTGAAAACACTGGAGGGGATAAATGTATCTCTGAACACCATCATACTAGGTGACTTCAACTACCCTAATATAGACTGGGAACACTACTCAAGCCCAAACACTCTAGCCCAAAAGTTCCTGGAATTCATAAACTCAAATGCCATGGAACAACTAGTCACCATCCCCACAAGAGGAGAAAACATACTTGATCTCATCATCACGAACATGGGAGCACAATGTTCAACGCCGGAAGTATACCCTCACTGGTGAGATCTGATCACAAACTAATCTCGCTGGAGGTCCTCATCCCGCCCCCACAAATAAAAAAGACCACAGTAAAGAACTTCTCGAAAGCCGACTTCACACTTCTAAAGACTAGTGTGGTCTCCTTTAAGGCCCCTGAGCCGGCAGTTAACATTACTCAAACCGCTGAATCACTTACAAATGCCTTCTACCAGCACCTGCAGGGCTGCATGGATCAGGCAATCCCAAGCAAAACAAAGACTCTTTGTACCAAAGGCAAGTGTCCAGTCTGGTGGACCCCAGCCATAAACAAACTCTACAACAAAAGGAGAAAGCTACTACAAGATAGAGCAAAATCCTTAAAAGGTAAGACACCGCTGATCACTATAAGTAAAAAGCTAAGAGCTCTCATAAAATCATCCAAAGCTAATTTTGAGAAAAAATAGCTAAGGACTCTAAAGACAACCATAAGGCATTCTTTAGCTATGTCAGAAACGTAGGAGGAAACTCCCAGATATGCTCAGAATTAGTTCAAAATGATGTGAAGATTACTGATCCTACAGACATTGCCAACATACTGGCTGAAAGGTTCAGTGCAAACTTCTCCGCCCCCCCTAAAGGAGAGATATCTATACCAAATGATTGTAGCCCCCCAAACATCTCTAACGCCCAGGTGAGAATTGCTCTCTCCAAGGCAAAGAACACAGCATCCATGGGACCTGATGGTGTCCCCAGCTGTGTGCTCCATGAACTCAACGAGGAATTAAACCCACAGTTAGGCCAGCTGTTTAATCTTAGTCTCACCTCTGGATACGTACCCAGAGAGTGGCGCACAGTGACTGTGGTCCCACTCCACAAAGGCGGTGCCTCCACCGACCCTGGAAATTACCGTCCCATTAGCTTGACAAGCCTTATCTGCAAAGCCATGGAGAGGATCATAATGGATCTCATAAATAAAGACATAGGGAACTTGGAGACTTTGGATCCAACCCAGTTTGGCTTTGTCAAAGGCAGATCATGCCTTCTAGACTTGGTTGACTTTTTCGAAACAGTCACCAAGGCCATTGACGAGGAAAAGGCAGTCCATACAGCCTACCTAGACCTGGCGAAGGCTTTTGATACAATACCTCACTCGGGTATCATTGAAAAACTCATCAACTTAAATGTAAACCCATACATTACAAGATGGGTTGCAAACTGGCTGAGTGACAGAACCCACAGGGTCAGAGTTGCTGGCGCCATGTCAGACTCAAAGCCTGTCACAAGTGGTGTCCCACAGGGCTCAGTCCTGGGCCCACTCTTGTTTGGCATCTACTTTCTGAAGTACAAGCAAACACAGGAGGGTTATGGCTGACAAAGTTTGCAGATGACTGCAAACTGGGCGCCGTAGTTGAAAACACATCCGACACAGATATCCTTCAGAAGGGTCTCACAGAAACGGATAACTGGTGCCAGAGCCATGGCCTAAAGTTAAATGCCAAGAAATGCATAGTCATACCCTTCGGGAAAAATAAGGTTACCCCTAGCTACCATATAGGTGGCAATCCCCTGAACACAGAAGAAGTTATTAGGGACCTGGGAGCCCAGGTTGACAGTAGCCTTTCATTCGACACTCATATTGCTAAAGTAGTTAGGAAGACCTTCTACATTGCCCACCTTATCATGAAGGGATTCACATCTAGATCAAGGGAAGTCATAGTCTCCCTATACTCATCACTCATCAGACCAATGATCGAGTACAATGCCCCATTCAGAATGTATCTGACCCAACACTTGCAGCAAGCTGGAGAGGCCACAAAAGTTCCTCACCAAAAGGATAAAGGGTCTCAAAAATCTGTCTTATGCTGCCCGACTGAAAGAACTCCAGTTATATTCAGTTGCTTACCGCTTGCTCAGAGGTGACCTATGCCTGACATACAAGGCCATGTCAAACCCAGATTTGATGAACATGCTTCATCTCAAAAAATCTAGATCCCTCAGAGCCACAAGAGCGGGAGACTTAAACCTCGACACGGTTATTAATAGGACGTGCTGGAGGGATAGATTCATCACCCAAAGACTCCGTATGCTGTGGAACAAAATCCCGGTTTATGTGAGGCAGAGCACCTCGCTGGCCTTGTTCAAGAGGAATCTTGACCAATGGATGGGAGATCGCAGATACACCCTAGGGGTTACCTCAGTGTCACTGCTCGACAGAGGCACAGCAAAATAATGGGCATAGTTTCTCCAAACTAAAGGGGTGGCGTAAGCCACAAAACTATGGGCTAGGCTTATAAATGCCCTCGGGCAGATAGCCTAGTATGAACCTATGAACCTATGAACCTATGGATGTCCTCACCACACCACCACTCCCAACCAAGGAAACCACAGTGAAAAACTTTTCTGTATCAAACTTCACCTTACTTAAGACAGAGGTGGTAAGTTTCACAGCCCCCACGCTAAAGGATAACAGTGTCCAAGATGTAGGAACCTTTACAAATGCACTCTATGAGCACCTACAAGGATGCATGGATCATGCTATCCCTAGCAAAACCAAGACTCACTCCCCTAAGAGAAGGAAACCAGTCTGGTGGACCCCTGCCATAAACAGGCTATACAACAGAAGGAGGAAACTAGTTCAGAAAAAAAGCAAATCCCAAGAAGGAAAGACATCTCTGATCAGTATCAGTAAGAAAGTAAGGTCCCTCATAAAATCATCCAAGGCTAACTTTGAAAGAAAAATAGCCAAGGATTCAAAAGATAACCACAAAGCCTTCTTTAGCTATGTCAAATATCCAAGTGGCAACTTGCAGATATGCTCTGAGCTAGTGCAAAATAGCACAAAATATACTGAACCTACTGATATTGCCAACATCCTGGCAGATAGATTCAGTGCAAACTTCACCCCCCTGTCAGCCCCAAAAGGGCCCACAACGATACCGCAAAAGTGTAGTGTCCTGGAAATCACAGATGCACAGGTGAAAACAGCCCTTTCAAAAGCCAAAAACCACAGCATCAATGGGGCCAGATGGTGTCCCAGGCTGCATCTTGCATGAACTACAGAATGAACTAACCCCCCACCTAAACTCACTGTTCAACCTCAGCCTCTCCACAGGCTATGTGCCCATAGAATGGCACACAGCAACGGTTATTCCGCTCCACAAAGGTGGGGCGATGACTGACCCTGGTAACTATCACCCCATAAGCCTGACTAGCCTGGTCTGCAAGGCTATGGAGTGCATCATCATGGAACTCATTAACAAAGACATTGAGAACCTCCAAATGTTTGACCTGAACCAGTTCGGCTTTAAGGGCAGATCATGCCTACTAAACCTGGTTGACTTCATGACAGTCACCAAGGCCATAGACGAGGGGAAGGTGGTTCACACAGCCTACTTTGACCTCGCCAAGGCTTTTGACACCATTCTCCAATCAGGAATTATAGAAAAACTCACCAGCCTAAACATAAACTCCTACATCACGAGATGGGTTGCCAACTGGCTTACAGACAGAACTCACATGGTAAGAATAGCGGGCTCCAGGTCCAACTCTAAACCAGTCACAAGTCGTGTCCTACAAGGCTCGGTCCTGGGACCCCTACTGTTCGGCATATACTTCTCAGAAGTACAAGCAAAAACAGGAGGACTATGACTAACTATGTTCGCCAATGACTGCAAACTGGGAGCCATAATTGACTCTCCGGCTGACACAGACATTCTCCAAAACGGCCTTACTGAGGCAGACACCTGGTGTCAAAGTCATGGTCTCAAGCTAAATGCCAAAAAATGCATAGTCATCCTGTTTGGGAAAAAGAAAACACCCATGAATTACCACATAGGTGGCAGCCCCCTTAATACAGAAGAGGTAATAAGAGATCTGGGGACCCAGGTAGATAGTAATCTCTCCTTTGACAATCATATTGCCAAATTAGTTAGGAAATCCTTCTATGTAGCCCATCTAATTACTAAAGGGTTCGCATGTAGAAATAAAGAGGTTATAGTGCCCCTCTACTCGTCACTCATCAGACCCATCATAGAGTACAATACCCCATTTGGGATGTACCTCACAAGACACTTCCAACAGCTGGAAAGATCACAAAAGTACCTCACCAGGAGGATTACTGGCCTCAAACATATGTCCTATGCAGCCTGACTGGAAAAACTCTGGCTGTACTCAGTGGCATATCACTTAACTCAGAGCTGATCTCTGCCTGACTTACAAAGCCATGTCCAACTCAGAATTGATGGACATGCTCCACCTAAAGAAATCCAAGTCACTCTGAGCCACTTGCTCTAGTGAGCTAAACCTTGCCACAACAATAAATAGAACATGCTGGAGGGATAGATTCCTGTCACATAGACTTCCCATGCTTTGGAACAAAATTCCTAACTAGATTAGGCAGAGCCCCTCACTAACACTCTTCAAGAGAAACCTTGACGAGTGGATGGGTAATAGAAAATACACCCATAGGATCACTTCATTGGCTCTTCTTGACAGAGGCTCAGTTAATTAATCAATGGGGCGGCGAAAGCTGACACACTCTGGCTAGGCTTATAAATGCCCTCGGGAAGATAGCCTAGTACCTACCTATGACCCTATGAACCTACACATCCTGCACAGGGATTTTTAGGAGTGCTGTCTGGCACAATATGATAGATCCTTGGAGATGATTGGCATAAACATGTCAGGAGGTTAGTGATACCACTTTCATTATCCATTCTGGTGAACACTGTTGCCATTGTTACTATGACCTGAGGCAGCACTAGCCTGAATTGCTTCACTAGCAGGAAGAAGAGCATGAGGACAGCCAGCTAGAAACATACCATAAGGCTTTTTTCTAGTATCATAGTCTTCTGATATATTACCTGTATATGTGAATATCTGGGAGAACAGACTTTGATTTCCTTCAGAAAAGAAGCATGAGATTATCATGCATAGATGTGACAGAAGGTATGGGGGAAATTCAAGATAGTGGAAGTCTGGTGAACATCCTCTTCTTACAACTCCTTCCCTTTCAGTTTAAATCTACCATAACCGCCTTACTGAAAATAGTTAAAATCTCCTACCAGTTCAAACTAAAGCCTGGTGATCATATATCAGTATTCAGTGAATGTAAATTAAAATGGTCTGCTTAGATAAAGCTTTTGTACTTGTGTGAATGAACAGAACCTGCAGCTCCATGTGCATGAGGCCTATAAAATCTCTGTTAAGACAATGGTGATAAAGGAAATGGAATTTAATAGAATGTCAAAAGAATCTGAATCAATGAATTTACAAACAACTAAAACCAAATGATCTCAATTATCTTCTCCAGGTTAGGAAACAATTGATAAAAGACAGAGAACTTCAGAAACAGCAGGAAACTCAAAAACAATCTGTTAAATCCAAAATGGAACAAGCCTATGACATGGAGGAACTGAAAGCAGCTCTTCAGCCATTGCAAATGGCTACTCACGGCTTCTCGGAACAGTTAGCAAGCTTTGTTTCCAAAATAGAACATATTGCTTTATGTCTGTTTAAACTGAAAAAAGATCTCTGTGTAATACACTAAAAATTAAACAACGTCAGCAAACCCTTGAGGAAAAAGACAAAGCCATTAAGGACCTACAAGAAAAAAATACAGACTTTGACGTTAGAAGTCGTAGAAATAATCTCTTGATCAGAGGTTTTCCAGATAAATGTGAACATGCCCATTTAATTAACACAGTACATCAAATCATTAGTACACTAGTAGAAAATGAAGCAATTGCAATGTCTATGATTGTAGAAAGAGCGCACCAAGCTTTACACAAATGACAAACCATAGACAAACCTCAACAAGTATATGTAAAATTACTGAACTTTCAAGACATTCAAAAAATACTTAAGCAAAATGAAAAAGATATATTCTGTGGAAGGATCATAAAATTTCATTTGCACAACACCTGCCTCTTCAACTCAGGATTAACAGAGAACAACTTTCACCTTTCTGTGTGTACATAATTGAATGAAAGATAAGATTTCAAATAAAATACCACAATACACTTATTTTGCAACACAGGGGCCATAAATACTTTGCATCGTCAGCCAAAGAAGCAAAAACAGCTTTCTTACAAGCTGTTGAAGAAATCCCAAAACAAGGTCACTGAACTTCATGTAAATATGTCTGAAACTCCCTGCAACAAAGCAGACTTCAGCAAATATGAATGAAGAAGGAAGAAAATTTAAAAATAATAAATAAAATACCTTTCTCTGTCTCATCATTCTTTTCACTGGAAGCACCTCTGTGACTTAAAGAACTGGATTAATACTTCTGGTCATTAGCCAACCAATACTCTAGCCCCTATTCAGACCCTACAAACAGATCTCTGAATGAATGGATTAAGTAAGCAAACAACCTTGATTCTAGGACATCCATTATGCCACAAGGAAGAATTAAGGGCTTTTTCATAGGTCGCACCACTGTTCCAAACATGTAAGTACTTTTAAAAAAGAAGAAAATGAAAATTGGACTAGATGGTAGTATAGTAATGATTTATAAACATTATTATATGTCGCGCAAGTGTGCTTACCTTGTACAATCTCATATTGGGCCTTTTGTTCAGTCTTGTATGGCGAACTGTTTGTGTTCCTGTAGTTTTGGATGTTTGAATGGCTACCTTTCAATGGATGTGTGGAAGAAATTAAACAAAGTTCACAGATGAAGAATTTTAGATGAGGGTTATGATGAAGGAAGTAACTATATGTCAAGCGAAGAATATAAAAATAAGTATTTAAAATATGACATAACTGCAGTCCTGCCATTTCTCTGTGTACACAAGAGGAGAAAATTTGAATATAAAGTTAAAATTCTATTTTTACGAATAAACCAAATGTTTGCACTTTTAGTTTAAACTTCTGATACTCAAATATATTGGTTTTACTGGATATTTGTTTAAATTACCAACTTTTAACTAACTGAGGGACAATTTTTTTCATATATTGTTCTAAATTCATTTAAAAAGTTAATAGAAAAAAAGTGTTGCATTAATATGCTTTTCCATTTAAGTATAGAAAACTTTACATTTATAAGCGCATGGTTAAATTTGAAGTTTGCAAATAATATTAGATATTGGTTGATGACTTTTTTCTAAATGAAGTTATCTGCAGGTTATATGTATGAATGCTATTGTGCCTTCTTTTTTATTGTATAGACCAAATACAGTTTCAAACATGTTGTTTAAATGAGCAAAGGGGTAAGTTTTATACCCCCTAGTTACTGAGTAATTTGTTTACTCACATATTGTTGTAAGCAGACTGATACAAGAAATCTAAGCAAATGATGTTTCATTACTATGCTCTTATCAATTGAATTATTATACTTTAAATGCACAACAATGTTAACACAAATATCAAATTATGGTTTAAACAAACACATTTCTTTGTAGGAAGACTCATAAATATTAAGCATTATCAAAAACTTTTAAAAGCACAGACTATTGACAGGGTGTTAGGATTCATGAATCTAAATTTCATTCATGCTGTTTTTTAAATTGTTTTGGACTAACAAGTATACTACTATATTTGATTCAGAGATACTATGTTCTATGGAATTAGTCAAGTAATGTTAGGGACATTTTTCTCTGAATTAAATTTTTATTCTCTTTCAGTTAAGGTGGTACAGTGGATAGGAATGGGGTTAGTTCTGAAAGGATTTGGTGCTGAGAATACAACAGTTAAACATATCTATGGCAAAAATCGTACACAAATTTAAGTATTATTTATTTAAATAAACCAGTCAACATTATATAGTTATTTTCAAGCTGTGTGGTCTATAGACTCATGGAACATTAAGGGGGTTCAGGGCAAACAGAAGAGAAAACTTTTCATGCATTTAACATTTAAATCTCAAGCAGGCTTATTATGTACTCAAGAAATGCACATGCTGCCAGAAAACTGGGAAAAGGAAAAAGATAAAAAATGGATAAAGACAATAATATCATCAGATGAAGATACAAACAGTAAATTGGTGGCAATTATAATTAAAAAATCATTTACAGGCCAGATAAGCACTAGTGATTCTGATACTAAAGGAAGATGGTGTTATTTTACAATTCTAAATTCTGTGCTCCCCAAACCATTATTATTTTTAAATATTTACAGCCCATTTTAAAACCAACAAGATTCTATATTAGAGATTTATAACATTCTACTTAAATTTTCAGATCATTTATTTATACTGGGGGGATTGGAATTTGGTCCTAGGTCAGAGTTCAGACAGGACTTGGAAAGTTGTTGTCCCTAATACCCAAGCGTCTTCAGCACTAGAAGACCTAATCTTAGACTTTGACCTTTTTGATACGTACTGTTTTAGAGATGATAATGGATCTGCAAATAACTGCACATACTATTCACATTGCCAAAAGACATGGTCCAGAATTGATTATTTCTTTATATCAAAATTTTTTAATGGGTCTAGAAGTCAAATATGCCATAGAACCAAGATTCTTTTTGCATCATTTGAAAATTAATATTAAGATCAATTGGATGAGGTTGGCAAATCCTGCTTTATTGAAATTAAACTGGTCCTTAAACCCAAATTTACTTAAAAAAAAAGATGTACAACAGGAAATAAAAGGCATTCTAGAACAGCTTTATGAAAACTTGCATAAAACAAACAAACCTTATGATATTCAATGGGCGGCCAGCAAAACTAGAATTAGAAGTATTCTGATTCAAAAAGCCAGCTTTTATAAAAAAAGTAACAAAAAGAAAAGAAAGCTAATCAATAGAATTAATGAGATAATAAAACAAACCCAAAAAGGAAAATCTCCGGAACTTGATTCACCTTTTGCAGTTTACAAAAGGAACATTATCAATTGCATGCACAACACAACTCACTAATGGAAATTAGGTCATTAGCTAAATATTTAAAGTGGGCACAAACACCATCTAAAATATTAGGAAGGATAATAAATGATTCACAAAAAGTCCCACAATCCCAGAATTATTTTACTTGGGTAACTTATACAACATGATGACAAGTAAATTAATACATTTGAAAGTATTTACACTCAGATTTATAGCTGATATAAATTATCATCTACAGACTCTGAAAGTGAGAAATTTCTAAACGACATCACCTTTTCTAATATCAATGATGAGCAGCAGGTATCACTGGAGAGGCCTTTTACAAAATAAGAAATTCTAGTGGTAGTAAATAAAAAAATGGTAAGTCCCGGAGACCTGATGGCTTTACATCTGAATTCTACAAACTATTATATCAAATAGTATCAAAAATTCTATTAAAGGTTTTTAATTATATAAGGGTTTGTTGTGTTACTGATTTGTATTTAAATAAATCAAAAACAAGTTTTAGTTTGAAAAATAACTCTGACCAAAAATCCATTAAAGTATAGACCAATAACCCTGATCTATGGATCACTACTAGCTGAACAACTGAAAAACATTTTGCCTTATATAATTTCATCTGAATAATCAGGGTTTATGAACTACAGGCAAACCATAGATCATAGGATCATAGGAGGTTACTAGGCTAGTAGCCCTGGGGCCCTTACAAGCCTAGCCAAGAGTTTATCTCCCCCCCAACAAAACCTCAGACAGCATCTGTCACCCCTGTCAATGAGGGACACAGTTGGAACCCCTGGGGCAAATTTGTGGTTTCCCATCCACTCATCAAGGCTGCTCTTAAGTTCATAAGTGTTTACTAAGCTAATGGCTCTGGAACTTTTACAAGCCTAGCCCAAAAAATTGCCCAGGCACCATGCCACCCAATGTTAGTTTACAGTGTCCCTATCCAGTAGGGCAACTGGATTGATCCCTGGGGTGAACCTTCTGTTACCCATCAACTTGTCAAGATTTCTCTTGAAGAGAGACAGTAAAGTGCTCTGCTTGACATGAATGGGAAGCTTATTTCACAGTATGGACAGTATTTGGGAGATGAAACTGTCCCTCCAGCATGTTCTGTTAATTGTGGTAGTGAGGTTGTGATTAATGGGCATGTGGCATGGGGGATTGGGATTTCTTTAGATGTAGCATTTCAAGTAGGGTTGGGTCAGACATGGCTTTGTAAGTCAAGCAGAGATCTCCTCTAAGTAAATGATAATAGGCTAGATAAAAAAAGTTATAGGCTAGGCTTAAAATTGCTGTTCAGGGCAGCTATCCTAGTATTCACTTACATAACCAGTAACATACAGGCTCAACGTTTCCAGGATTTTGTCAATAAAACACCATAGAACAGCTAGTTTGCACACTTACTAAGGGTGCAAATATCCTGGTCCTGTACTCACAAATATGAGGGAACATTGCACCCCCCCACCTTTGTGTAATATCCTGTCTGGTCAGAATAAATCACAAAGTGGTAATCCCTGAAATAAATAAAAAGGCTGAGCTCTCAGCAAGCCCAAGAACCTTTAAGAAGTTTCCCAACGTTAACTACCTCTTATTAAGTGATGGCATAGCTAAATGCCAAGCACCCCCAGCTCAGAGAACACAGTGGGCGATGTGAAAGTGTTTTTGAAAACCCTGTACAAGCATGTAAGTAACTGCATAGAAATAGCAGTACCAAACCCAAATAAACTTAGGACAAACTCCGTAAAAATGCCCCCTTGGTGGACACCCAGGATAAATTGGTTGTACAGCAAAAGAAAGTAAATCCTGTCCAAAAATAGGAAAGACTATACCCAAAAGACTAAAACATCCTTCATTAGTCTTAACTTGTATCTCAGGGGGGAACTAATCAAATTTACCAAAGCCAAAGTTGAAGTAAAATAGCCTCCCAGGCTAAGAATAAACATAAAGAACTTTTCAATAATGTACAGGACCTTAAAGGGAAGGAAACACCCAACAGAATGCTGAACTAATATTAAAAGGAACTTCTTATTCCAAACTGGAGGATATAGAACATTTTTTGGACAATAAGTTTGCCTCCAGCTTACTTAGCACCATTCCCCCCAAACTATTTCTAAAAAAAGGTCCTCACTGCACTATCCAGAGCTAAAAACACTGCCCCAATGTGTCTTCATAATATCCCAGCATGCCTCCTAAATAACTTGAAACATGACATGTCAGGCCATTAGAATCTCTATTGAATCAGGATTCATCCTTAGGGAATGGAGGACTGCAATGGTCATCCCCATACACAAAGGTTGTCCATCAAAAGAGCCAGAGTTCTACAGGCCCATACATTTGGCTAGTCTTATATGTTAGGCCATGGAAAGAATTATTGTGGATCTCATAAACAGAGACATAGGAACTCTTCCAACACTGGACCCATCCAAGTTTGCTTCTGTAAAGGGCAGGTCATGCCTGCAGAACTTAGTGAACATCTTTGAGAAGGACATTAGAGCCATGGATGACAGCAAAATGGTACACACTGCCTACCTTCACCTGGCAAAGGCATTTGAAACAATACCTCACTCAGGTATTTTAAACAAACTCGTAAATTTAGGTATAATTCTCTATGTCACTTGATCATGCCTCTCACTTCTCCAGATTTTTACAGAATGTCCAGATTTTTACTTTTGGCTTGTTCCTAATAAAATGTGTGGTTTTCCAGCAAATCATCGAGGATTGAAGTTACTAAATAATACTAAATAATGACAAGCATTTAAGATTCAGACTTCATATCCTTCAGAAAATATATAATAATGCAAAATCTGTTATTCTAACAACTTTGAACATTTATATGAGGAATACTGAAAATCTGTCCATATTTTTGGCCTTTGTCCTCCCATTATTTCTGGGTTTTCCCAGATTTCTGGTGTTAAGAGGTTGATAGCTATGCACCTGATGAATAGCCAAATGGCTTATGAATAAGAAGCATGATGTTAGTGTGGAGGAATCTGCCTTCACTAAGAGGCTTGTTACTAGTGGTGTCCCACACAGATCAGTACTGGCACCTCTCCTGCTTGGAATATTCTTCTCAGAAACCAAGCCAAATGTAGAAGGCCATTAGCTGACCAAATTTCCTGACAACCTCAAGCTGGGTGCCCTCACTGAATCCCATAAAGATGCAGTTATCTTTCAGAATGATCTGACTTAGACTAATTATTAGCGGCAAAACCATGGCCTAAAACTCAGTGTGAAAAAAAATGCATAAGCAGACCCTTTGGAAAGACAACCACACCTGCAGAGTACAACATTGATAACACTTCAATAAGAGTAGACCCAGTGGTATGGAACTTGGGAACTCAGATTGACATTAACTTGAACTTTCATCACCATGTATCCATGGTAGTGAGAAAATCCTTCTACGTGGCACAACTTATAAGTATCCAGGTCTAAAGAGATCATATTCCCACTATACTCATCCCTCATTAGACCTATAATCAAGTGTAATTCATCCTTCAGCATATACCTGTCAAGTATTTGCAGCAGTTGGAGGAGCCACACAGGTTTCTAATGAAAAGAATACAGGATGTAAGTAATATGTCCTATGCATGCTGCCTCAAAGTCCTTTCCGTGTGCAGTGTCTCCTACAGTCTACTGAAGTGTGATTATGCTACACATTTGCAAAACAAACAGCAGTAGAATTGCCTGATCTAAGTATCTAAGCCTAATTTGTGACATAAGCAAAACATGTTGAAGGGATTCGTAAGTGTCTCAGAGATTATCCTTTCTCTGGAACAGACTCCTTATCCCTGATAATTAGAGCACTTCCCTAAGCTTATTCAAATGCAATTTGGACCAATGGATAGGAAATTGCAAATTCATCCCTGGCTAGTCATCCATGGCCCTTATGGACAGGGGCAGTTTGTAGGTGCCATATGACATAGGCATATACCAAAGCCATTCTAGCCAGTGGGCATTGATAATTGAGAAAATTGGAGCATGAATGGCTTAGCTTAAAAAGGCTCTATGGCCATTAGCCAAGTAACATCTTATGATTCTATGACCCTAAGTAAGCAGTTTGGATTCAGCTCAGGATACAGAACAAATGACCTGATGCTTACAGTGAGACAGATAGTTGAGAAGTAGCTAGAGATGAGAAAGATGTCCAACTGAGCATTCTGAGACTTGGGGAAAGCATATGACAAGATCTCAAGAAATCTGATTTGGGCAGTGCTGCAGTGGTTTAAAGTTCCAAAAAAGAGAGAGAATTAGTGCAGGCTATGTACAGGGACCCAGTGACACATGTATTAACAGGATTTGGACTCATATAAGGGCTCAAAGTGGGAGTGGGTATGCATCAGTGTTCGGCTCTGAGCTCACTGCTGTTCATACTGGTTTTGGACTACATTAGCAAACAGACCAGGGGGACAGATCAACAAAGCTGCTATATACAGACAATTTGGCATTATGGGCAGACTCTAAATAAGAATTTTTACAAAGAATGAGGGGATGGAATGGAAAAATGAAGGTACATGGGATGAAACCATGTACATAATAGACAGCTGGTATTGCAACAAATGGTGGAAATCAGAACAAGATGAAAACTGATGTATATACAGACAATTTGGCATTATGGGCAGACTCTAAACAAGAATTTTTACAAATAATGAGGGGATGGAATGGAAAAATGAAGGTACATGGGATGAAACCATGTACATAATAGACAGTTGGTATTGCAACAAATGGTGGAAATCAGAACAAGATGAAAACTGATGTAGAAGGGAAAGTAACAGCTTCAAGAATCTGGGAGCTGTGATTGAGGAGAATGTGAAGGTCAAAGCTACAATCAGAGGGGCACCATCCAATTGGCACAGCTTGTTAAGAGTAGTGTGTGAGAGAGGAATGTAAAAGAAGCTACAAGTTAAAGTGTAAAAAACAGTGAAGTAATTAGCACTACTGTATAGTACAGAAACCTGGGCAATGGGGAAAGATCAGTTGAGGAAGCTAGAGTTGATTGAGATGAAATGTATGAGATTAGTGATAGAATGCACACTGTAAGACAAATGAAGAAATGAGGACATCAATGCAGAAGACAAAGTTGCTTCAATTGTAGAGAAGAAGGTCAAAGAGCACAGATTACAATGGTTTTGGCACATGATCAAGAAATCAGAAAACAATATGGTGAAGAAGATTTTGGGAGAAACAAGAAGAAGACAATACGAAATGAGGGAGTTCGGCAAAGAGATGCATGGATTATGCAATAGAAGTCTTGCAACAGTCAAGCATGATGACTGGAGAAGGTAGGCAATTGGCATTGAATCAATAAATACGATGACAAATAGAAAATGAGGAAAGGGGGTTGATAATAAAGATCACTCATACACACACACACACACACACACACACACACACACACACACACACACACACACACACACACACACACACACACACACACACACACACAAATGAGACCATTGATTACAGTGTACACATCAGACATTTGCTTGTTATCAAATGAAAGATCTGATACATAAATAATGACTTAGAATTATCTTCCAGGCTCTCTATTGAAATGTCAGCACTTGTAATGTTAAGGGCTGACACACTGAAAAAAATACCAAAAATAAAAGAAGAACAAATATTGAACATTGCTCTTCTCCAATAAATTAATTTATTGCAGGAGGTGATGTCTCCCCATATCCCCAATTTCAGGGGAAAGCCCTCACACCCCCACATTTGTATATACCAACTCTGAGTACTTCCTAGAAAAGGGAATATTCTTAGAAATGAATAATTTGGACTTTCTATTTAAGCCCGTTTTTTTTTCAACCATTCACTCTCCATCTTATTGGACTCAGTAAATCAGCCACTGACATTTCAAATGGTTGCCATATTTCAGCTAGCTGCTGTGAGAATGATACATTGCATCCCCATGACCTCCCAAACTCTTTGCTTAAGATACAGTAATCAACACCCAACATCAAGAACAGATTTTTATATATCAGTCTTATATAC
Organism: Protopterus annectens; assembly: GCF_019279795.1. Classification (NCBI taxonomy): domain Eukaryota; kingdom Metazoa; phylum Chordata; order Ceratodontiformes; family Protopteridae; genus Protopterus; species Protopterus annectens. The sequence goes on along the minus strand of NC_056741.1, from coordinate 502,529,883 downwards.
TTTGAAAGTTGCTAGCATAACAGGTTTTGTGAACAGATGAGATTTATACTCTTTACACACACCCACACACACCCACACACACACGCACACACACACGATTACTGCCCCCATATGACTGTACACAGCAGATATTGCTTGAGATCAACTGAATGAGTTAATATATACATAATGTTCCAAAAACGAGTCTCTGCTCACTGCTGTCAGAATCATGTAATGTAACTCCGATCTGCCCTCTCAGTGTTTTAGATTAAGAATCAGACCCAAAGACATAAAATCATGAACACATTTTTACAATTTCTCTTATGCATCTAGAACATCAAGCTTTGTACTAGTAAACATTTTTTTACAGCTGACATGATATACTTTGACCTCTTAAACTTTTCATTTTCTGTAAGTAAACTGTTTTGTTCTTCAGCTAAGACAGTATCACTAGAAGATGAGGCCATAGCATTTACAATCAGCCATGGTGGGAGCTTGACTGATTTGTAAAAGCTCTTGGATCTGTTTTTTTTTTTTTCTGGTTTGGACAGATCTGTTTTACAAATTGATTACTGTCCTGGTCTTTGTTTAATTAAATCTATATATCACTGATCCAAAAAAATATTTCTGGCTATTTTGGCTCACATGATGACGTGGAATACTGCGAATGACAAGCTGTAGTGTCTGATTTATCTGGCTTCTTACATCAACTTGAATTTTTCCCCAACCCTCTCACACTTTTGTTATTGTTTTAAAAGCCAGTATCTCTGGCTTTCACCCCTTATGGTAATCTGACTACCAAGGTCACTTCCCTGCGATTGCTATTGTCAGCTGTATAAGCTGATTAAGTACTTTTCCACCAATTGTTTTACATCAATCTGTTATACTGAGATCTCACTCAGCAACCAAGCATTTCTGTTTAGCTAACCTTCTTCATTACAAATCATCATTTTCACTAAGTTCTCATTTTCTTAGCATCTTTGCCACCCTCTGAGAGGGTCCTAAATAAATCCTGGACCATCCCTGGGAGATAAAAATATTTATTTTACTATTTTGCATTTCATTTAACTGTTTTATCTGCAGATTTGTGCATCTTAAATCTTCTTCAAGTACCCCGTATATTGTACTGTTTGCTGATTGCCGAGAACTGCACTTTTGAAAAGCTTTACTGACAGTGTTACTGTGTTAAGTTGCTACATTGTATCTTTATTTAATTGATGTATTCCTCCAATTTTGGCTCTACTAAGTGGATTAAATACAGATTCCTTCAAGTGCCTGTATAAATTTGATGTTTTTTGGAAGCTCTCATCTGATTCCCATAAAACTCTACAAACTCTTGGTGTCCTTGAATGGGCCTCTGAAGTGATTTCCTTGTATCATGTGTCATCCAGCCAAAAGCTAAGTACTTGTATGTAAAAATGACACTTCCAGAATCTATTATAGTGACTGACTACTTATTTCTTGTTTTATCTGTGCATTTATCTGTATTTAAGGCAAAAATTACTGCATTTGCTGAAATTGTCTCGCTGTTGGTTTGAATGACTTGAAATCACTTTGTCTAGCTAGTTTGTTAAAGATGTTTTGTGATAGCATGCACTTTCAAGCAATTTTTTGTGCTTTTACATTAACAGGAGTAGTTTATTGCATCTAGTGGCAGCAGGTGTTGGCCTGGTCTATATGAGTTAGAAAACATAGAAGTTAACCTATAAATCTAGCACTTGGACTGTAGTATACAGTTTAGTGATGCGTTACACAAAGTCAAGGTTTGAGAAGTTAGATGGTGCATCAGATAGCACTAATACTGCATCCTAGCACTATCTAATACCATATTCTAGCACTGTTCATCTCTAGTCCCTAACACTAGAGGCCACTCTACAAGACCTCTGTAAAACTCATCCTCAAACCCTAATAGGCCACCCTAATACAGGCCCAGACAACATGGATGTGCAATTGTCAAATGTCTCCAAGCCAGCTTGGCAGATATGGGCATTCTGAGCCAATGATCATACTTGCTAACAACCTTTCAATCCTTAAAGAAACCATACTGTATGCAAGAGATATACTTACACCAATTTCCTTGGAGGCAAAAATCTCACATACAAACAAGGTTGTCAAGAACAAAAATACATTACATCCACCACTCATAGTGTCCACACAAGTAAACCATCTTATGCTGTGGCAATAAAAAGCAATCTCCTCAAACCTCAAAGACCTCTTGAGCCTACAATCAGCAATGCCTATCCTCAGCAATCTCCAAAGCATATGCCAAAAATAGCAACAAACACTACACATAGGCCCAATAGACCCCGAAAAGCAAAGCCCATAAGGAAAGCAAACAATTTACTAGGACTCTTGTCATAGGAGAGATACCCAGTTACCAAACTGGACAAGGAGAAGAATACAGTCAATTGTTACCTGGAGCCAGTATCTGCCAAGTTACACATGCACTCAAGTCATTGCATTGCAGGTACCAGTATGATGCTCTCATAGTGCATGTGGGTGTGAATGACCGGAGATATACCTCTTTGATTTATACGAAGACAGACATTGTGGATCACTCTGAATATGTGTCTCAGAGTGGTATGTAGCTTGCACTGAGCAACATTCTACCTTCACCAAGGATCATGCCACAGTATGAGCAAAAAAATGATTGATTTTAACAATTCAATTGATTTAGTTTCTGGAGTCAATCCAGGGGGATTCAAAATCTGTCATCCTGGGATGCCATGGTCAACAGACAACATTGCTTTGCCAAAGATGGCCTACACCTGTTTCTGCTGAGCTTCCAGATTTTGATAACATTTTATCCACCTTCATAAAGTCATTTTTAGGCAATGCCTAAGTGAGAAACTTATTGACATAGCAAATAAAACCAAAAAAAAAAAAAATTTAAAGGTGATACTGCTCAATGGTAGAAGCCTTAAGAAGAAACTCAACACCCTATAATCTCAACTCACTCTGGAGCATATAGGCATCTGTGCTGTTACTGAGACATTCCTGAGGAATCAATAAACTCTGTGTATGCACACCATGTAGCCTACGTGGAGTTTACGTGTTTGCACATTGAGCAGCAACAGTAATTGCATATTAATGCAATGCACCATTTTTAAATGTAAATAAGTGCAGTTTAGTGGATATCGTGTGCGCGTGTGTGTGTGTGCATGTGTGTGCAGGGGAATGCAATAGACTGAACTGTATATGTCTGACAGCAGTGAACTTAAATACATTATTGTAACTATTATTTATATATACTTATTTATTCATTTCATCATACGTAGACATCTGAAGTGTACACATGAAGAAAATGGTTGTAATTGGTAAACTTGAAGGTAGTCTGTGAATTAAATTGAGTGACTCCTGCTATCATTTGACTACAGATAAGCAGCTGATCTGGCTTGGCAAGGCTAATGTGCATTTAAGTTAAACAAGCTGAAGTGTTATTATTCTGTTCTAATCCTGCCAAATCTATCTGCTGCATTTGACAATGCTGATCATGGCATCTTGACTGAGCAGTTAAAATCTTTGTGTGTTTTGGCTTCTATCATTTTTGAGTTGTTTGACTTTTACCTTTCAGGCCGTACTCAGGAGGTGGTTTGGGATTTAAATTCTTCTGATCTGTACCCTCTGAATGGTATAATACCACAGTGCTCGATCATTATGCATTGTGGTTTGGGATTTAAATTCTTCTGATCTGTACCCTCTGAATGGTATAATACCACAGTGCTCGATCATTATGCATTGTTTTTTTTACAGTGTTTATGCTTTCATTAGCAGACCTCATCAAGGGGGGATGTTTAGCATATCATTGCTGTGCTGATGACACCCAGCTTTATGTATTTTTCCCTCAGGACAAAATAGTGTGTGTATATGTTCTTTTACCATTGACTTGAACAATTGTCTGTATATTTCTACATCACATTTCTTTACTATGTGCTGAATTAAATCTACCTTAATGTTTAACAGCTATTGCAGTATGACTTTATTGCCATATCTATGAACATCCGAGGACTGTATAGCTATAGCAACTAATGCCTGCAATTCAGTGGTCAGACAAAGGTGTGACTGCCTATATGAGTGATCTTGGCTGAAGGTGATGTATAGACAGCCCACCAATCCTATTAACAATTAAGTAGGTAAATAAATAAGTAATTATTAATTGGCTGAAATGCAACACTTCTTAAACTGAGGCCATGGTTGTTTCATGTTACTCTGAGATGCTCATCTTCTTCTTCTTTACTGGTTCCATCCTTCATCTGCTAAGGTGACAATAGACTTGAGATTGTAACTAAAGTATATGATCTAGGTGTGATGCTGGATAGCTGGTTGAAATTTAGGGATCTAGTGTTGGTGGCAGTTAAATCACCTTTATTCCACCTTCAGAAAATTTCCAGTGTGAAGCACCTTATACTTTAACAATCTCTTGGTAGCTGTTCTTTCCCAGTCTCATGCAGTACTGATTACTTTAATACCCTTTACCTGAGACTTTTTCACACCATGATTTGTAGCTAGTGCAAAACTCTATAGCCAGGCTATATGTCTCATTATCAATACGTTACACACCTGTGTTGCAGAGCCTTTACTAATTCCTGGTATCATGTTTAACTTATTGGTATATGGTCAATGCAAAACTTTGGTTCTGCTTACATCAGAGAGTGTATGGTCCTGTATTGCCCTCCCTAACACTACTTCCAGTCTCCTAGAGGTTGCTAGCGGTTGCACAGGTACAGTTTGAAGCATCTGGTTATCTGTCTTTTGCTTATGTTACACAACATATTTAATCTAATACAATGGAGGTTGCATAGTGTTCCTCTTTGGCCTGCTACTTCAGATCCTTTAAGACATTTTTGTTTTAGTGGCATTCATTGATCAGAAAAGGGATTTCTTTTAATGGCCTTGGCTCATAATTTTGACTTCTTGGAAGTATTCTTTTAGTATTTTTTATTTATTATTATTTATTATTGTCACCAGTTTTAACTAAGTGTTTTTCTACCTTTTATTATTTTGTATTTTCTATGTATTCTGTTAGTGCATTACATTCTATTTGGCTTGTATTTTTATCCAATTGTTAAACTGAAGTTGAAGCTTAGCTCTGGAAGTCTTTTAGCAGGTAATACACTGAAGACATAGAACACAATAGAACTTCAGTTATGACTGTAAATGGAATACCAGAATTGCACTGAAAACTGACTGTGATCTGTCAATTGCTCCCACTGACTCTGTTCCACTCTGCCTCCTTTGTCCCACCATAACCAGATTTCTGGTTAAAATTGTAAAGCAAAGCACTTTATAAAGTCCATCTATCCGTCCATCAATAATAATCAATAATATCAATAATAAAAAGGAAAAACTGTTTGAAATGCTTGAAAGCCTGGTTGTCACACAATGACATTTATGATGTAGCTATATAATGAGAAGACACAGAGACACTGGAACACAGACCAACACAGGTTTAACAATTACTCTAGCTTTTGGTCTAGCATGAACCCTTTATTAGGAGTAAAGTTATTATTAAATAGTGATGGCAGTTTATCTTTAAACTGTCTGTATATCCTACTTCAAAACTATCCAGCAGAGCTAATTAGAACAGTATAGCATCCATATGCCCCTCTTTTAACATGATAGTTCTGCTTTGGCAGTTGTGTACTGTAAAAAAATAATATGACACGTCTTGATATTTTAGGAGAAAAAACGCAATTTTTTTCTGAATTTTGCAGACAACTATAATAGTATATCTGAAACAATATAATAATAAAAAACTATAGAATAACTAAGATTGTATGACTTATGAGTCTTTATTTTAGGAGTTGTTCTGTCTTTTGGCTTTTCCCGGTTAGGGGTCGCCACAGCGGAACTCCGGCCCGCTAATGATTGGCAGTAGATTTTTACGTGCCAAGTTGCCGGCCCTGACCCACAACCTTCAACGAAGGTATGCCCATTCACGCATGTCTCCACACAGAAGACGCTCTAGTTGAGAATCGAACAGGACAACATCTTAATTGTGAGGCGACAATGCTACCACAGCACCACCACCAATTTTAGGAGTAAAGTGAGAAATTATTTTTGCAGTTGTTAAATGTTTGGTTTGCCATACAAAATGTTATTTTTCAGAAAGAAATGTCTTACTGTGAGTACATGAAAAAGGTAGCAACCTTATGAACAGACTTCAGTCAGCCAGTAAGAAGTTCAGAGGAAAGTTGCACGAATCAGGATTGTAGGTTGGAATCCAACATTAATATTAACAAATAACTACAAGTTACTGATATTTTCTGCTTGTTATAACCAGTGAGTGGCTTGTACTTTGGTGCACTGAGGAAAATTACCCTTTTTAGTTCACTAAGTGCCCCTGTCACCCTCCACCCCCCCCCCCAGTCTTTAACAGCATTCGGCACCTATGCAGGTTACTTACTAAGCAATCAATTGACAACACCACCCTAAGCTCCAACCCAGTATGTTGTGAGACCTGGGAACACAGGCAGATAGCAATCTTAATGTCAACCAACAAGTTTCCACAGTGGTAAAGAAAACCATCTATGCCATGCACCTCATAAGTGAGGGCATCACATCAAGGTTTGAAGATGTTTTAACACCAGTTTACTCAACTCTCAGCAGAACATTAACAGAGTACAATGCTTTCTTTAGCACGTACCTCACAAGGCATCTGCACCAGCTGGAATGACCACAGCAGTTTCTCAACAAGAATATACAGGGCATCCAAACCATGCCATGATTTATGTGGAGAGAATGAAAGCCCTGTCGCTGTACTCTGTATCATACTGGCTTCTGAGAGGACACTTGTGCCTGGCCCTGCACTGTTGGGAATGCTGCACATCTGCAAATCTAATGGCAAGCTAAACATCCAGATGACATGAAGCAGAGCTCCTAACTGACCCTATTGAAGCACAACCAAGACAAATGGATTGGAGACCGCAAATTCACCATGGGGGTGGCATCCTTGTCTCTCATGGACATGGGTAGTCAGTGTTGACCATCCACTCACTCTGAAAATTATGTCCACCTAATAAGGACAATTGGTGCATTTGTGATAAACATGTCTAGGCTTGTAAGGGTTGTAGGACCGATAACCTAGTAACCTCCTATTAAACTAAGAACCAGTGTTAAAAGTTCTCAGAGAGCACATTATTACAGCTGTTACAGAAGGAGCATGTAATGTAATGGCAGCAATGGCCTTCGATACATTAGCTCACATCACATATTGTAATACCCTATTGTAGCCATACTGTACATCCACACATCAATATAGCATACCTTAATGACACCCACATTGACGTGTGAAGTGATCATAGGGTCATAGGGCACTATAAGTCTGATGGCCAACATCACGTGAAATCCTAGCCATTATTATAAAATGAAAGTAACAATGCCCATATGTATATCATGGAAGATTGTAAGATTATTATGCATATTTATTTATTTATTTATTTTATTTATTTTACATTTGTTTACCAGGATAGTCCAACTGGATATATGTCCATTTTCAGCGGAGGCCCGGGGAGAAAAGCTCCAAATCATTTAGTTACAAGGTTACAACAGTTTCTTAAGAATTTACACATCAAGTTATTTACATTGAAAAAGTTATACAAGAGTTATTTACTATGTTATAGCATTGCTCCCAAAGAGACTCACAGTTACAAGATCAGCACATTATACTTGTAGAAAAGGTCAGAATGCATTAGAAATCAGTTTGGTTAGTTTTAATGTAGGTAAATGATACAGTTTAGTCAGGGTAGGAACATGGACAAAGCCAGTTGAGTTTAAGATGCTGTTTTATGCTTTTTTTGAAAAGGTTTAAGGAGGATTGCAGGGTTACATGGTTTGGTAGAGAATTCCAGGTCTTGCCAACAAAGTTGGCAAACAGAGATTCCCCAGCAGAATTGTTAGCTGTGTAGGTTTGGACCATTATTTTGTCGTCCGATCTTAGTGACCTCAGGTTGTTGTATGGCTTTATTATATTAGAGAGTGAGGGGGTATTTTCAGGATGGTTAAGAACTTTGTGGGCAACTAAGAGTTGATTTAGTTTAATTAAGTTGGGGAGTTCAAGCAAACCTAGTTGTTTCAGGTTCTGGCAGTGATGGGTTCTGTAGGTGGAGTTAGTTGCGAATCTGGCAATATGGCTATAGCTAAGGGAGAGCTTATTCAGTTCTGACTTATTTAGGTTTGAGAGTACTGGAGAAGCATAAATAAGAGTAGAGAGTAGTTGTGATCTGGCAATATGGCTATAGCTAAGGGAGAGCTTATTCAGTTCTGACTTATTTAGGTTTGAGAGTACTGGAGAAGCATAAATAAGAGTAGAGAGTAGTTGTGATCTGGCAATTGCTATTCTAGCCTGTGGGGTTAAGAATGTCTTGTTTCTGTACATTGATCCGAGTTTTTTATTGATGGTCTGCACGGTTTTGTTGACCTGTAGGTCAAATTTGAGCTTATTATCTATAATGACTCCTAGAAGTTTAGTATGGGTATCTGGGAAGATGGTGGTATCATTGTTGGAAGTAATAGTGAATGAGAAAGGGGTGGCTCTATTAGTGGGAGTGAAGAGCAGAAGTTTGGTTTTGTTGGGGTTCAGTAGCAAACGTTGGTTGGTGAGCCAGTTTTCAATAGTGATAAATGTATTTTGGGTTGAGATTTGTAGGTCGGCTGGAGAGGTGGCTGAGCAGATGAGAGTGGACTCATCTGCATATTGAATGCAGGTAGCCTTAGGAATAGCTGTGTGGAGGTTATCGATGAAGATAGAAAAGAGTAGTGGTCCCAGTATAGAGCCTTGAGGGACACCAAGAGTGAGTGGTAGTTGGTTGAATAATTTGTTCTGCCATGCTACTGCCTGTCATCTGCCAGTTAGGTATGATTGGAAACATTGGATTGTGTGCCTGTTTAGGGACATAGACTTCAGTGAGAGAATGAGGAGTTCATGGTTGACCATATCAAAGGCTTTTGATAGGTCAAGAAAGAGGGCAGAGGATATCTTGTTATCATTCCTATTTTGGTTTATGGCATTTGTAAAGGAAAGGAGGGCAGATGTGGTACTGTGATGTGGCCTGAAACCATGCTAGGAGTTGGAGAGCAAGTTGTTTTGTATTAGGTATTGCATTAGTTGCTTATGAACACATTTTTCCATTATTTTGGCTAATGGGGAAAGAATGGCAATTGGTCTATAGCTGGATAATTCTGTGGAATTTCCACCTTTATGAAGTGGGATGACATGGGATATCTTCCATAGGGAGGGGATAGTACCTTCGGACAAGGTTCTATTTATTAGTATAGTTATAGGGTATGCAATGGCTTCTGCGGCTATTTGTAAATATTCTGCGGGGAGGAGGTCAGCAGAGAGGGTAGTAGGTTTTAGTTTTTTTAACAATGTTTTGATATAGGTGATGGAGATGGGTTGGAAACTAAATTGAGGATGGTTTCTAGTGGGATTGGAGCTGGTGTTGGAATTTATTGGGGTTAGTTGATTTGCTAGGGATTGTATGGTTTCGGTGAAATAGCTATTAAAGGCATCTGCTATGCTCTCTGGGGATCTATGTGTGAGGTTGGCAGGGGTAGGGGTGGTAGACTGTCCTGGATGAAGGATCTGATTTATGCTTGCCCAGAACTTCTGACGGCTGTTATGATGCTTGTTTAGTAGATTCTGGTAGTAGCTTTTTTTATCTAGTATGACCGATTTTTTTGTTTCATTTCTGAGTTGCCGGTATTTTAAATGGTCAAGTGGGGTTTTTGTTGAATGCCAGCAGGCCCAGACTCTGTTTCTAATTTTGATTTTTGACTTGGCCTCCCTTGTTAGCCATGCTGCTGGGTTAGATTTAGTTTTTATAGTACGTACTGGAGCATGGGAGTCAAGGATGCTTATGAAGTTGTTATTGAAATTTGCTATGGCCTCTTCTAATGGTTGCTTTTTTAGTTTAAACCAGTCAACTGCCTTTAGTTCATTTAAGAAAGCTGCAGGGTTAAAATTCTTCTTGTTTCTGAGTGTTTTGTATTTGATTTGGTGGGGGGGGTCCCTGCCTTGTGTTTTATGAAATAGGTCAGTAGATGATCGCTGAGGTCATCAGGGAGAGTACCGGTTGTGTATAGTTGGGCTTGTTTATTGACTAATATCCAATCTAGGATACTTTCCCTACTGGTTGGTTTATGGATCCTGGTGGGGGAGGTAATGGTCTGCTTATACCCGAATAAGTTTATAGGTGTGGTGGGGGGTACTGTTGAGCATGAATGCCAGTCTATATTGAAGTCACCAAGAATTATGGTTTCTTGGGGGTAGGTAGTATCTAGCCAGTAAAGGATTTCTTCTAGAGTAGTTATATTGTTACCTGGTGCATATGTGTGTATATATATATATATATATATATATATATATATATATATATATATATATATATATATATATATATATATATATATATATATATATATCTTGGATTTCATTACATTTTGCCATTGTCCATATGTGATGTGCACCACACCATGACAGACTTAGCAATCACACATGTAGAGGTCTGTGGATGTCTTGCACAGGCTCATGAAAGGACTCAGCTTCATGATATGTATATGTATATTTGGCATGAGGACATGCTTCACTCCTCTGCAGGATGGATGTCATCTGGCCAGAAGACAAATGAAGATGTGTGGGCCTATGTGAATGGTACCACAAGTGGTAGCAAAATGAAGAGCTATTCCAAAGATCACACAATGACCATAATGTACTAGCAACCAAACAACAGTACACTGGGCATGTTACCAGCATTACACCCAGAGCCGGATCAAGGTCAAATGAGGCCCTAGGCAGGGTAATGGATTGAGGCCTCCCCATGTAGCCGTTCCACTGTCCCATTACTTTGCTATTTCACCCAAGTTACTATAAACACTGTTCAAAATTCAAAGTTTGCATACTGTTTTCTGCTTTAATTCTAAAATGGTTACAGGTATTTGGATTTAATTTAAAACCTTTATGTCAAAATGTATAGCACAAACACTGATAGACATTTGCTAAACAAAGCAATACAGTCTTACAATGAAAACAGACTTAACAGTAAAGCTTGTCTGCCTTTGAAATTCCCATTCACTGAAACAGCATTGAAACCCACATTCAAAGAAAATGCATCTGGCCAATGGCAGATTAAGTTTACCTTTGGGCTGTTTTCAAATAATAGGCCCCTTGAACACATTTTTAGGACCATGCAAACATGCACAAGTTCTTTGATATACCTTCCTGACTGTATTAAATTATATCCCTTGTATAATACAGCACCACTTGTTAGAGTGTGTTTTGTTTTAAATGTATAGTTTTGAACGTTTTTCCAGTAAGCAATGAAACAAAACATATGAACCAATAATAATGAAACTGCCTGATTCTGAACATTTCAGCCATAAAAAAACACTCAAACGTCTGTCATTACAATCCACCAAAATCAGTCAATATGCAAAATCTCTGCAGAAATAAAAGTCATCTGAATAATTCCACATTAAAGAGATCTGTAACTAATGAAGATGTTGCCGTTAGCAAACAATTTTATATTTCAGTGGTTCATCTACAAATTCAGTGCATGCTGCTCTGAAAGAATAAATAGCATATGTTACATTAAAATGGTAAGCTGGTAATATTGCTATAGGGAATGGATGACAAACTGACAACAGGTTCACAGTTACTAGGCATCTCATCCAAAGGAGGACACATGCAGGAGTACAGCACCTCACCCCATTAAAGTACAACACAGTATCAGCCATCCGTCTACATGCTGTGGGAGTAGAGTCAGTGGTAGAGGTACAAAAATCATATGAGGACATTTATGACAGAGGCTGAAACATGAACTGCTGCTGCTGCTGCCCAAGAGGTAGTGGGTGGTTTTACTGGGAATTACCTAAGTAAACAAGAACTAGCAGAAAGGATAATGCATGTAGGTCAGAGAGAGGCAGCTGGAGAAGGATAATGCCTGATAGATGGATGTTTGGTGGAAGGCAGGAATACCTGAAAGTCAGTCACTGTGAAGCAGTTGACTATAAAAGTAAAATACCCAAAGGTGTAGCATAATGCCATGAGGTTGTGGTACCTGACATCAAGTCTCCCCCAACAAGGTATTTTAATTTGTATTGGTACAGTGAATAAAGGTAAGACTTTTATGAAGGAAATAGATGACAGTATATTATATTAGGCGTAACCCAAGAGAACTCCCTTGTGACAGTCAAAGTAACAGAGAAGAAAATGGCAGACTCATATAATGAAATATCAGGACCAGAGGATTATTAGCATCCCCTTTACTTAATGGCGAGTGTTAAACTGCTCAAGTACATGTTTATTATTGTGCTTGAATAACTAAGCACTTTTCAAGAAAATAAAACTCTAACAATGAATACTGACACTTAGGATATTACTAAAAAATACATATAAAATTAAGCACATTTGTAAGAAAACGTTCACTGAGACACTTGATTACATAAAATTAAATAAAGAAAACAAGTAACTACAGGCATCTAGAAAGATAAAACATAGACAATAAAACTTCACAAGATTAAAATCCTGTCATGTCCACTTGTAGCCTGTTTAGTTTACACACCCTGTTAAAAACAACGTTTGACTCGTAATTATTCAGAAATCAAAGTTATAGATGTAATAAGCCTTAAAAAATAAACCAGTTCCTAGAATTATAAAGCAAGTCCACAGATTCCACAAGCAGCCAACCACAATAAATAAAACTTAGGCAGAATATTGATTAAATAAAGATGAAAATAGCACCTTTTTAGATAATTAAGATGATGCTTACACTCTAGTGTGTGGAATGCCAGTAACACTGCAGACAACCTTGGCCAGACAATTCCAAGCTTCAGACTTGAACTGGGACTTAGTACCGTCCACCTGCAAAGCCTTCAGCTGTGGTGCTTTACAAGGAGTCCAATAAAGACTCCTCAACACACCACCTCTGTGCCTTAAACTGGGCATCTTCTCTTCTACTACCAGACGCATCCAGCCAGAGAGAACTACACTAGCTAAGAATGAATTCCTGCCAATGAGTGTTATGAAATGTACTGGTACTGAGCAATCTTGAGCAACAATGCCAAACATGTTTGCAAGATGTTAATTGGAAAGCAGTGGTGTAAAACAGAGAGGAAACCAGTTTTTGAATATGAAAGGTTAGTCTAACAACTGGAATTAATTTGAGGGTTGTTTGCTGCTGTAATTATTAGGTGGTTTAACTTTGGAGACATACTTGGAGCATACATTTTATCACCTGATACCTTTATTGTGTGGCTTTACACACTGATAAAATTAATTTTTACTATGTTGGATTCAAACCTATGCATAAAGGACAAAACATTTTCTTCCACAGCAGTGATTTTCCATCCTTGTCACATAAGAGGTGATTCTCAGACATTATTCATGAATTACATATAAATTCAAATGACAGACTGAGGGGTTAGTCACGTATGTGTGTAACCTGACAAGGTCATGGTTTATACATTCATATGTGTATGAGTCTTATTGAAGTCTGAAGGCCATCTAAGGCAAGATAGGAGAATTATAATTACAGAAACATAGCAGACTGTATACTCTCAGTCATGCATATAATTCATATGAGCTCCACTGCTATACATACTTACTATTGTTATTTATAATTCTGTTTAACATTATTATGTGACATTTAATGTAAAGGTAAATGGAACAACAGTAAAAATATTTGGTATTTCCTGTATTGCAAGCCAGGGCCATCTGTACTGCAGCCCTACACTTACACCTGCTGTCACAGGAATAGTTACAGAACAGTTGGATATTTCTCCAGTCATTATTAACTTTTGTGTGTTAACTGCCACACACCTCCACTTAGCATGTTTATATGATGCCCAAAAAAATGAATATATCTCTTTTGAAATTGTTCGCTGTCTGCTTCTTGTCTGCAAGTGTTCTGGACCTACAGATGTTGGAAAAGGTTGCTAACCATTGAGCAATGTCGCTTAGTATGTTTGTGTGATAGAAAGCAAAAAAATGCAACAGTGTATCCTTTTTTGAAATCAACAATGTCTGCATCCTGTTCACAGACATTCTGTCTGCTTCATGTGTGAGCCATTACTCCAGGTTTGCATGATAGTAAGAGTCATGCAAACATGAGAAGCAAAGCTAAAGTAGTTTTATCCTTGTGAACAGTGTTTATTAGGTTTCATAACTCAGACAACACGTACAGGAAATCATTTGTATACCAAATAAAACTGAAGGTAGTCCCAAGGACTCAACAGGATAAAATAAACCAAACGACAAGTAAGAGAAATCACACTTTAATCCACAAATAACGTTGAGCTCTTTCATCCCTGTAAAACGGGACTTCATCACAATGTGCACTAATTAGTGAAAAACATTTTACTACTTAAAAAACACATTGCATGACTCTTTTCAGCAAATCCCAACCATTAATAAATAATTATGTAAAATCATATAAATAGATGCATAAAATAATAATACATTTACAAATTACCATCTGAACTACAACTCATAATGTTAAAACCACTGTTTACAATTTGGAGGCTCGCAGTTTTAATACACGGTTTATAGACAGCATGTCATTTAACCCAGAAAATGAATTAACTTCCAGCCTCAGCTGCCACAGTAATTCCATATATTCAATACTTTGTTCCCAAGCTCCACCATGAACATTAGAAATAACTTGTTCAAGTAAAAAGAACATAAAGATTTTATTATTCGCAAAACATAACTTATATTTATAAAGGGCATTAGTCTCCTTTGAAATTTTCAGATCATAATAATGCTGACAGATGTATTTCTTTAAAGCCCTTTCTATCTTTCCCACATAGAAGAATTGACAAAAATATCAATAGGTGAGGTAGACCACTCTAGCAGAATTACAATCATATGTGTGATATAGTTTAAATTCAAAAGCAATACTTTTTAACATTAACTTGTGACATACGTGAATATATTTGCATTGCAAACATGCTCCTCATATTGTCATACCTCTTATCCTTTGTTCAGAAGTTACAATAATATTAAATGCTGTGGCTGATTCAAACTTCTCTTTTAAAGTGTCTTTTGTACACACATTTGGCCCTATGCCTATATTATGCAAGTAGAGTCATCATATGCTATGACCTTCCAGTTATTAACCATTATTTGCTTAAAAAATTTACTTCAGTGCCCATATTTGATGATCATAGCCTGTTCAAATTTTATAGAGTCTCTATGTAGTGTCACTTCTGCTTGGGAGCCTCCCCCAAATAATGGATAGAATTTGTCACCCCGCTTTTGACAAACATCATCCTTTATATCATAAAGGAGTTCAAAGGGTAATCTCTACAAACAAACATCTCAATTATTTTTTCCATTTTGAGCAAAAACTACTTGTCACTTGAAATAAATCTTGAGTTACAAACCATTTGGTCTTTGACAAGGCTCCTTTTCTGCACTAGTAGGTGATTACTAGCAAAATGCAAAAAGGCATTGGAATAGGTAGGTTTTCTGTATAACAAAGAGTAAAACTTGTCTTCTGCTTATCCTTCACTAATGTGATATCTAAATCATGATTTTCTCACAAGAAAAAGAATAAGTAAATTTTAAAAAGTCAGTGGTTGCATTTAAAAAGGTAACAACATTGTTGAGCTCTAGCACACTACCTTTCCATACAAAAATATATCATCCAGGAAACAAAAATAAGTAACTACCGAGTGCATATAATCTGAAACAAAAATAACATTATTTTCCCAATACCAAAGAACAATATTAGCTTAAAGGGGAACACACCACCTCAATAGCTATTCCTGATAGTTGTTTGAGATTTTTACCTTCAAAATATAAAATGTTGTTAAAGAGAACAACTAAAACAAATCAGCCAAAATGTTGACTTATCTGTTGGAAATTTCAACAAATGTTCCACAAGCCTCCCTAAACCACTCTAAATATCTAAAGTGTGATATACTTGAAAAAAGATCAATAACATCTACTGTGACTAGTAACCACTGATAATGATAAAACTTTTGTTTCATTAGTCTGAGAAAATCCCCAGAGTCATGTAAGATATATGTGTAGCTAATGAAAAATCTTTTTAAAAGCGCATCAATACAGACCATTAGTTGATGGGTTTTAGAACCTGCTGTAGAAATAATTGGTAACAGAGGTGGATCACTCAAATTCTTGTGGACCTTAGGGGTATCAAAGATAGCTGGAGCTAAAAGATTTTCCACCTTCAAAAATTATAAGTAATCAATGGCATCCTGATCAAAAAGGTCCTTCAATAGCAAATCTATGTTATGATGGGCAATACTGATTTCATTCCTGGAAATTCTACAATACTGGGAGTCATTGTTGAGTAACCTGCACATTCTGGCCCTATAATCAATGGAATCCATAAGCTGTACTTCCCCTCCTTTACCAGGCTTCATAATTCTTATCTCATGGTTATTAATGAGCTCCTTCATGAGTAAGATTTCATCTTTCTTTAAGTTACACATGCCATTAAAATGTTTCCTCTGGATCAGTAATTGAAAATACATCTCATAGTGCCTTTCATACAAATGGACTGTGGGATGGAGGGGGGAATTATAGATGCTTGCTCTCTTAACTCATTACATCCGAGGGACATCTCCATGTGCATCTGCAGTTAACTCTTATTGACGCCTCTAGTCATCAAATATTGCATGTTCATATTTTCATCAATAATTCTAAAGTCATGCTATGTGCAAGGTGTTAAAAGATTTCATTTTAAAGGTTACACAATAGCAAACTCAATTGTATTAATAGTTGACATCTGTCTAGTGAAGGTAAATAGATATTAACTGTTGATTTTTATGATATTAATTTATATTGATGCAATTTTCACATTTTTCTAAATATCTCAACAGCCATGTAACACAAACAAAGTTATTTAGCCTCATATGAAAGCTCTCAGCTAGATTAATAAAATGCTGCTGACAGTATGTGTGTAACTTGAGTGGTAGTTGAGATATTGCAAGTTATTTACAAAATATTACAAATGTAATAGTTACTGTGTTTACTGTAACTTATAAAATTTGGTTTAAGACCTAAAGAATACTACCACTATAAAAATAGCTTATTCTGAAGAGGTGGCCATTTATACTAGTTTCCTAAACCTTATGGTTCCAGAGATATGGACATTTGTTTGAAATGTGAGGACATAATTTGATTCTGTGAAAAGGCTTAGGCTCCGCCCATTAAAAGTTACAGTAAAAACCTCTGTGCTCTGTTGGAGTGAATGAGTTAAACTGTTGGTCTTGCACATAAGCATAAGATGAACCACTAAACAAGACCTTACAATTTAAATTCCTTGTGAACGATTTCAAATCTATCAACAGATCATCTATAACATATTTATATTTGGGATGAAAATTAAAGCCCTTCATAAACAAATTTAAATGTTTTTGCTCAATTTGTACTTGACTAGAATTAAAAATCTTAAAAGTTCTACTGCTCAATAATATGTGTATCAGAAAACACAGGATGAACATACAGAGTGCTCAAATCATCATCAGGGTCAAGAATTAAATAAAGTGGCGCTGTAATAAAAGGCACATGTACTGCGCATACCTCTTGGGGTGATGCTGGCTGTTGTGATGATTCACCAAGGGTCAAAGGGGTTGTGAAAATGTGCTGGATCCTGATGGGGCCCTTGTTGATTGTTCATCCTCTGTGCTAATTTCTCATTTGTGACTATTGCTTTCAGAAATGTGGCCCTGTGTTATATGTGTGTGGTGTTCATTCTTCTCTTATCTGAGCAGTAATCTGAGTCAAACAGGCTGTAAGGCATTTTCTGTCATTGTCCTTGCAATGTGTGAGAGTATTAAATGGCAATAATATACAGTTCTGAACAAATGCAGGATAGGTTGGATGTTACTGAACAGGAACTGTGAAATGTGTGCTGCTTACTTAAAATCTTGATTCAATTACTTCTACACTTTTTAAGTCTAACCTGGCAGATACATCCACTAGAGGTAAGGGAGTCTGAATTGCAGTTGTGTTTTCCTTCTCCCTACCAGTAATCTAATCATTCACAGTTGCAATCCCCTAAGCAACAAACACTGACATAGTGCCTGAATATATATTAGCAACTGATGCTTTTATTCTATATGTACTTATTAGCTTACTTATGGCATAGGTATTATTGTCAGGGCATTTCATTTTATCAGCTGGACAGCCTTATTAACTTTTATCACAAGCGCTGATGTTACTTCGCTACATTCTTCTATTGTTATTTCAATGAAATGCTAAATGTCCTATATTGTCAATGACACCGGGTTGCTAGCCTTCTAGGATAGCCCATAGACACCTCTAAGGGAATGCTGGGTATAGGTAGAGGTGACTAGCAATTGCACAAAAATGACTGTTCTATGGTGAATGTATACACGTTCTTGAGACAGTTTGTTTCATAGCACTAATAACAATTTGCTGATGTATTATTCCTTTGTGTTATACAGAAATGTTCTTTACCTCTTGTTTTGGGGTTGGGTAAGTCAAGTTCCATTTCTATGTTGGCACAACCAAAACATGTTTACAGAGGCTGGTTTTGCTATTGTTACTCTTTTGTTTTGGATCGAACTTTGGTTTGTGTGTGGCTGTAGTATGTTAGAACCATGTAACCCTTTTTATATTTGAATAACTGAAAAGGGTTTTTGTTTCTCCAGTGCATAATATTGAAAAACTAATAATATGTGTTATATCTAAGCAGAACCTTTGTTTATGTAATATTTAGGTGTGGTATCCTGCTGTTGTCTTTTATGTCATCTAGGACTATGGCACCCAAGTGTCCCAATCCCTGCACACCCCTCTTCACTGACTCTGAGAATGAAGTTATTGTTCAAGCCTTTCAGCAACATGGTGCCTTTCTGCATGAGACAGGGATATGGGGATATGTCTGCAATAATTTAAATTTGGAACCAGGTTGTGAATGCTGTTGGTGGATGCAGGAGAAAATATGTTCAGGTGCATCATACAGCCACTAACATGATTTTATCAGCCCAGAGGAGAGCAGCTACAATGGACCACCACTGATGCCAAATTAGAGATCCAGAGAACTCAGCTGAATGTGCACAACAGCCACATGTGATTGATGTTGGTGCTTCTGTTTCATGGAGGCCAAGTATGCTCCAGGAGGAGCTTCCGAGTAAGCTTACCTATGTCAGTTTTTAAATATTAAATGTATAGTAAAATATGGAAGCCAATACTTCAGGATTTTTTGGGGGGGTATGGGGTTAGTTATAGATTGATACAGTTAACAAGTCATCCTAGTTTCAGTTAAAAGTATTGTTAATGCACTTATAAGGGCAACATTTGTTTTTCCCTCTGTTATTGTAATGATAGCATCCTTACATTTTGCTTAACTTCTTCCAGGACCATGCACCGTAGCAAGTGTTGATTCATCTGCAACTGGTAAGCCAAACATTTGTATTTCAGTACTGATGATCATTTCACAGAAATATTCATTTATCTATATGCGTGAGTGGGTGTCAGGACTGTCTGTGTACCGCTGTACTGTCTGCGATAGCAGCACCAGTATCAGTTTGTTAGCATATATTAAGCTGTAGTAAAGTAGCTATTAATTTCTTTCCTATGTTTGTTGCTTATTATCACAGGTGACCCTGACAGTGGAAGTGTAGGACTGATAAGACATGATGTCAGTGTATCAACATACTCTGATGATGATTGTTGTCAAATACAGGCACAATCTAGTGCTGCAGAGGTTGAATCTGACACTGAGGTAGACATTCAGCAATTCCCCGTATTTCCATTGGACACAACCAGTAGGCCTATGCAAACCCATTCCAATGAATCCAAAATATATTGGACAGGTGAATCAGGGTAGTGTGGTTACTGTGTCCTGAGTGCTTGTTGCCCCTGGCCATAACCAAACTGTGGGTGAGGTGCCATGCAGGAGGGTTGTTCAGGTTGCTTGGAGGAGGCCTATTGCCCATGCTCCTCCTGATCCATGTGTGTCTTTCCATGCCACTTGATGTACGTTTAGAGCCATCATGGAGATGCAGGCACATTCCAATAGGGGCCTTGGAGGAAAACTTATGATTGTAGATGTGGCACTGACTGACATGCATGACTGCCTCCATCATGTTGCAGATTCAATGTATCAGATGAATGACACATTGGAATGGGAGGTGTCTGTGATGGAAAATCTGCTGGGAGAGACAAACAGTATCCATGTGGGCATAGGTCAGCCACATCATCTGATGATAGCCAACATGACCATGCTCAATCACGTTCCTGTAGTAGCACTACTTGCACTGCTCCATCAGTAGTTGAGGTGTCTACACCCAGATGGGCAGGTCATGGAGTCATGGTCCTGGGCATACTCATGAGGAGAGATCATCCAGCAGATATCAGTCACACTCAGTTAGCAGCAGTGCATCTGACCTTGGACATGGATGTGCCAGAGCAACTCCTGACAGAGCCAGTTCTTGGGGTTGGGAATGATGATGATGAACTGTGACCTCTACCATGTATGGCTCACACCTGTTGAGCATACCAAGACATTGAGCTAGCACAGAGCTTGGCTATATTCTCACAGACACTCACACACTAATTTCACCTGGAGGGCCCATACAGACACACACATATAACAGTTAAATGGGTCATTCGTGAGCCAAATATCTGCCTGTTTCTCTTACCTACTCATACAAACTCCCTACCTTTTGTGTCAGTCTAGGCCTCCTGCCCCCCCCCCAACACCCTGTGCAAATGATGATAAATCTGCTATATCCTTGTTTTCTATCTTTTGGATTCAGAGATACATAATTCTTTTGTCTAAATGTCAGGGTGCACAGCTGATTTAGTCCTTAGTATACCTGGGATTTGTGTTTGTGATGCTGTTTTGCTACCTTTACTTCTTTATTACTGGTTTTTGTACTGTGTACATGCCTCCCAAGCTCTTACAGCAACAAAGCTGGTCTAAGTCATAAGTAAAAATAGGACAAAATGCTGAACAATAGGGAGATTTTCTAAATATTTGGGTCTTACAGATGTAAACAGTTGATAGAATAATAGTGTTTGTATCACTATTTTTTTGTTCTGAGAGATCTGAAGTCTGAAAGTGAAATGTGTCATTAATTTCTTACCGTTTTTCAGGATCTACCAGTACAAAAGTCTGAGGCCAAACTGAGTACATTTTGTGACAATCAGTACTTTTTGAGATGTATGACTGTGTGAATGTTTTATGTCTGTGGCCTAGTACTTGATAGAGGACAGTATTCACATAAGTCACTGCTGTCTCAAGTTGAAATAATTTCTATAAAAATGAACTATGTTTCACTTACTTATGTTACCAAGTAACAGTATGCAAGGGTTTGCCATTCATTTGTATTCTTACACATTTCTGTTTTACTATTCCAGGTTCAACACTTACCTTGTAAATCTGGCAGTTGATACAGTTTTAGTTCAGGGATGATTCTGTCTGATGCTAGGAGTATACAGCCATTATATGGGTAGGTAAAGGTTGTGAGTGTTGCCTGGCAATACTGTAAGTATGTGCATAGGATGAAGGTTTTAGTCCCTTAGGTG
Organism: Protopterus annectens; assembly: GCF_019279795.1. Classification (NCBI taxonomy): domain Eukaryota; kingdom Metazoa; phylum Chordata; order Ceratodontiformes; family Protopteridae; genus Protopterus; species Protopterus annectens. The sequence goes on along the minus strand of NC_056741.1, from coordinate 502,508,378 downwards.
GTGAGTGAGTGTGCTATGTGTTGCCTCTTAGCTAATGCAAGGGCATATTGACCAGGCCTATATCTGCCTACACCCACAGCAGCTGTTGCTTCCCCCTCTGAATCTTTACCTGCATGTGTCTGTAGTGACTTTGTTACTTTTGTGGGATGTGTGACCCTTCCCCTTGTTGATCCTGCTCAAGCTGTTTTCTCACAATGATTTTGTGAAGCATGGCACTAACGGTGAAGGCTCCAGTACTTGCACGGGGATTGTACTGCAGGGCTCCCTAAATGTATCTAGGCGCTGGAACCATGATGTCAGCATCCCAGAAACATGCTCTATAATATTTCCTGTTTGAGTGCATTCCTCATTATGGCATTCTTCAGGTGGTGTGTGTGCATTCCTGATGGGCATCATCAGCCATGGTTGCAGTGCATAGCTTGCATCCCCCAGTATATGACCCTGTGGGATGTCAGCCCTAGTGAATATGTCATACAGTTGGGAGTTCTGCCAGATATGTGAGTCGTTGTAACCGCCTGGGTTGTCAGCACACACATTCAAGATGATTCCCTTAGCATTACACAAAACTTGGCAGTTAATGGAGTGGAAGCCCTATAGATTTATACACTCTTCACTGTTCCCTGGGTGGTGCTTTGATCTCTGTATGTGTATAGTCTATGACACCCAATACTTCAGAGTAGTGTACTACAGGGTAGAACTCCTGCATGTTTGTGGCCCTGCCTTTAGGTGTTTGGGGAAATTTATATATATGTTGGAGCATGGGGAAATTATATATATGTTGGAGCATAGCATTCAGGAACTGATAGAGGATCCTGGATACTGATGCCTGTGACACCCCCAGCATGTCCCCTATCAGTCTCTGAAATGTTCCTGTAGCTAATATTCTGAGTGCTATGCATACCTTTTTCTTCATCAGTATTGGTTCAACTCAGTTTGCCTTTGGTCTGAACTGAGGAATACAGAAGTTGCAGAGCTCCTGTAGCATGTCCCTATACACCCTGTAGCACTACAATTTCCAACTCATGTAGATTGAGAAATGCCAAACAGGGTCTAAAAACCCTTCTCCTTCCATCCCTTGGTTTATTAGCAGCAGCAGCAGCAGCATAGACTTCAGCCTGTTGCACATACAGATGAATTTAAATCGAGCAGCCCCCAACATTCAGGGTAGATGCCTTTCAATGGCTGTACTCCAATAGATTTTGGAATTCACAGGTAATCCAGCAATGAGTCTACACAATTGCTTTATAGCTTGTTGAATAGCTCCTGCATCTTGGATGGTTTAAGTAGCATACAATTCAGCTGCTTATGCTATAATTTGCATGCTACAATTTTTAATGTGTTTGTTTCCTATAAGCAATGTTGACTTGATTAATGGAAGAAATCTCATAAGCCAAGTTGTTTTGTAGCATGTTGAACATTTTTCCTACATAATCAATATGATTAAATATGACTGCAAAATTACTCAGTTTATGAGATTTCTTCATTAATCAAATTAACATTGCTTATAGGAAAATTGATATTGTTTGAAAGATGCTTTGATGCAGGGTATTTTAATGAATAGCTTGTATATTTTTTAACTATCATCTCACCCAGAATTCCAACTATATTCAGTATAACCAAGATTCATAAAAATGTTGGTGACCCTCTGTTTAGGCCCACTATGTCTGCACAAGGGTCTAAGACATACCTTTTGGCAACATACATTGACAGGCAATTGAAGGCTATATTTTCTTCTTGCCCACATATTCTAAAAGACTTGTAGGACTTTTTAAGGTGCTTAACAAGAGATTTATGAGTCATTAATCCTATTTTGCTTACAATATATGTAATTGATTTATTTAGTTATATTCCTAGAAATGAAGGTTTCTCAAAAACCAATCAGTAAAAACAAAATGAAAACTCCAGCAAAGTTAGAACTTCCACTGAGTGACCTCCCAAACCTCTTGTATCAGAGGCATATGGGATATATACAAATGACCCTTATGTACATCAGGTGTTTCAACTAATTTGTAATTCTGAATGTCCATAGATCTCATTTCTTTTTTGATTTTCAGCTTTGAGTTTTGGGACCACTTGTTGAAGGAATGCACAGCGTGGCAGAGGACCTAGCAACACTAACTATAGTTCTGGTTAACAGTATAAGCCCTGGCATTGCTGTAATATTCAAAAGGCCAAACTAAGTTATTGGAAAATGGATGGTTTTTAAGGTATTGCTTTGGAGGCTTGCAAGAAAGGTGATAACAACCCAGGCAGGAAAGAATATGTGATCTACAAAAATATTTTAGTCAGCCACAGTAACAATCTATTAGTAATATAGACATGTACCTCTAATGACAGTAGTTAATACTAATTATCTCCAAACATAATGCATTTATTTCCATATCTTTCAAAGAAATATATTGCTAAGGCTTCAGTACTCACATGCAGCAGTATATGTACCAAGACATTACCACAGACATTGAGAACAGTCAACATTCAGTGAAGTAAGGAACTCCCACTGGTGTTTCTATTAAGAAAGATATTAAGAGAAATGGGGGAGTGAAAGATTGATCAGTAGAGAAAAAGAGGTTAGGTTGTTCTATATAAGTTTAAAAAAAATATGGATCTTAATGTCAAAAGGTAAAATGAGCCTGGGAAACTGAAGGGAATTTGTTTCAAGACAATGGGCACACACTTATTTGAATTCTGCAAAGCCAAAAAACAAGGAAAGAAATACTAAAAATTGGTGCTTATTTTCTATTAAGAATGTCAGAGGGAGAAGGACTTCCAAGATGGCTGCACACTGAGTCACAGGTCTTTCGGCTTTTCCCGGTTAGGGGTCGCCACAATGGTACTCTGGTCCGCTAATGATTGGCAGTGGATTTTTACAGTGCCGAGTTGACAGTCCGATGCCCAACCATCAAAGAAGGCACACCCATTCACGTACGCACCTACCTGCATCTTTTTACATCACTCGACCACAGGAAGGACATGCAGACTCTGCACAGAAGCTGCTCCAGCTGAGAATCGAATGGGAGAACCTCTTGCTGTGAGGCAACAACCCTAACCGCTGCTAACACCTTAATTTTAGCTCACCCAGTGTGAAATCAGAAACTTAGAAAAGATAGCCAGTGAATTTGTCTTTTTGGGTAAATTGTAGTTATTGGCTAGTAAGTACACTGCCTGGATGCCAGCAAAGAAGAGAACCTGAAAGAAAATCAACTACAAAAGGTAAGGAGAAAATACAGGCTGTGAATAATTTTGCTGCTGTTCAGCAAAAAGCAGTTCAAGCTCTAGCTTTGCTACAAGACATGCATTTCAATCATCTAGAGGAAAAAGTAAATCAAATGTGCTCAGAGCTGATTAAAATAAATGAAACACTAGAGTGTATCAACTCAAATAACAAAAAGCTAAAAAAATTTAAGAAGCTTTAAACGTATATTCAGTTGAGATGATAGAACTGCAAAAAATTAGAGGTCAAAATGAGGAAAAGGCTGGCTGAGTATGAGTCCACCCAAGAAGAGGTGTTTTAAAAAATGGTAAATGAGAACTGTAATGCACAAGTTTTACAGCATTGCAGACTTCCCCCATGTACTTGATGAAATATATTTCATACACATACCTATCAAGACATCAGTACTTCCTAAGCAGACAGATACATAAACAGAAAGATCTGGCCATTCATCAACTGTCAAGTCATCTTGTATGCAGCAGATGGCAACACACCATGGAAGTGTCCATGATGCTGCCATATAGAGGAAAAGTAGACTTTGGGCTGCATTCTAGCAAGGTGAAACACCCGATAGACTACTACTAGGTAAGTACAGGAACACAAATGGGATGTAAGCTAAAGATATCATCCGAGTAATATCCATGCTGACCAAATGTGTTTTTATTCCCCAGAATAGGGGTCTGTTATTATTCACTTGATCCATGGCTAATGACACTGTGCCATGAAACATCCAACCCTGCACAGGAGGCCTACAAGAGAGACACATAATGACCAGAAACACCATAGATCATGTGTTTGATGTACTGAAAGATAGGTTCAGATGTCTGGACACCTCTGGGGATGCAATCCAATACACACCTTAAAAGGCAGCATAGATGATAATGGTGTGCACCATGCTGCACAAACCGCTATCTAGATCCCATCACTTTCTTTCAGCTGAAAGTATGGGTGAACTACCGCAGGAACCCCAGATGTCTAAAGAGGTATCAAAGAAGGAGCAAAAGGATGTAGGAGGCAGAAGATACAGGCATAAGGAATGTAGGGTGCGACCACAAGTACAGGCCCAGGCAACATGGCAGCATCTGTTCCACAGCTTTGAGTCATAACAAGCCAAATGTACATGAGTGCACATATTAAACATTGATATTTACATGCTACCCCACCACAGCAGCACAGATTGTAATTAATGGCAATTACCCATAGATGTACACACAGAGCATCAGACATAACACCTTAATTATAATAAAAAACATTAACATACAAATCTGTCAAAGCAGGGATCATCATCTCAGGGTACAAGTAAAACAGGTATACATACCTACTCAGACTGTTGTATAAGTGTATGGAAAACAATAAAGGACACACAACAGGGGAACACATTCCTATGTCTACAATATAATAACCCCAGAAAGAAAAACAACAGAGGAGATAATGCAGAACTTTTAATACCTCCAGAAAAACATATCACAGTAAACTAGTAATGTAATACATGGAGTCAGCTTTGTTTATGGAAATATTGGACTCACTCTAATGAAGTCTAAGGTGACCATGCTTACAGCTCAGACTGCTATCTGCTTTGCTCCTACCATGTACAGAAACACTTGGCCTACATTGCTTCACAGAGGAGACTGATGGGTAGACAACACAATGCTGAGTTGAAGGAGAATGACTCTGAGTTGAAGGTCTTGTCATAGCTAGTGGTACTACACCAGATGGGACAGCAGTGGATGTGCATGGACATTGAAGCACAGACATAGATAATGATACTCAGTGAGCAATGATGATTCTACTAAGAGGTGGCTTCCCTCTCCCATGTTGCAATTGACTAAGCACAATCAGGGCACATAGAAATCTGCTTGCACTACCACACTGCTGTTGTTATGTAGAGGACAATGTTTCTATTGACTGTGCCACAGCTAGCATATTTTGATTTTGAGCAGCCAATCACACCATTAACTCAATGTGTCTACCCTTGTATCCTTCATGCAGTACATGCAGCTGGTGGGCAACACGATCTGTGGCACAGGCAAATGCAGTGATGTCTGATTTATGACGTTGCTGAAAATGTTCATTTGCCTGTAGGAGTAGGTGGACACCCTCTGTCATCTGCCCATGCACACCATCTGCATGCCTTAGTCTACTGCAATGTCCATTATCAAGGTGTTATGGGAAACTGTCAACATCAGCAGCAGTCTCAGCTTGGGTCCGTAGTTCACCAGCCTCATCCTCTTCATCATCTGATGTCCCATCATTCTCAGAATGTCCAGACAAGTTTTCCTTCACATCTGAGGCTACAGCTGCATTAACATCGCTGCCAACATCTTGGATGGACTCCATCAACACATAAATGTCCTGTATACTAGGGGTCATGCTACCATACTGAGACACATTAGATCCACCATCATGATCACTGGATGGGATAATGGATGATACATATGGCTAATTTGATAAAAGAAGAGACAGATGACACAGATCAAGACAAAATGCTTAAATCACATGCTGGATATCATCAAAGATGGTTTACAACCACAACATCGAACAGCATAATGTAAACTGGTCAAAAATACAGTTTACATGTTTTATGTGCAGCAAATTAATTAGCTTACATTGACGAATCAAAATGCTGAACATTTTGAATTTGGCAATGTTCGATGTCAGCCAGTATATGCTTACCTGCCATAACTTCCCTGCTTTCTTTCCAGCAGTACAAACAAACACAGTTCAGTACTGCACAATAAGAGAGTACATGTTTTGCAGGGGGGCAAGCCCCCCTGCACCTCTCTCTGTTGGACTGCACCCTCCCACATCCCCTGCAAATTATATATTTCAACTCCAAGATCACACTACAATGAGGAAAAGGATAGATTTCCTAATCTACACTGTACCACAATCTTTATTTGTAACGGCAAACACATATCAGCGAATGCACAGTGGAATTCACTGCAACAGACAAACGGAGAATTGAAGGTTGGCAAAATGAGGATCAGTCAACTAACATTTGACATTCCCGTCTTTGCTAAACCTTCATTCTTCATTTAGATAGTAAACCATCAAAGACATATGACATATATATCTCACTGCAATGTTACAGACATAAATGAATTTACATGAGGTCTTCTTTATGTATGGTTCATGGAATCTGCATAACATAGACTATACAATTAGATTACATAGCCAGCATACATGACATATACAGTGAATACAGATACAACACACACTGGGAAGGCAATGTATGTTGTTGATGAAGGATGAACTTCAACTATTTTAGTAAAAAAAAAAAATCAGCATTACTGATCACATCACTGCCACCAGTAACCATTTGAATGCAATTAAAACATACAGAAGTTTCGACAGACATACCACTAGTTTATGCAGTTGGTGAGGCTGATGCAGGCCAGTCAAGGAATGTGAAGAAGGACACAGTATTAATTGAGGACAACAACAGGAGCAAGATCAATGACATGTATTAAACATAGTTAATAGCATGCCACTGACAGACTTCTGCTGTGGAGAGGTTGTGGGCTGTACTGCAGATCCTACAGTGGGAAAGTAAACAGAAAAACAACACATTCATGTATTTAGCCAAAAGAATACTGACAGCAACACATATACAACACAGTAACAGGGGCTGCAGATACTCATGTGATGGATGCTGCATGTGTAGGCCAGATGGCCCTGTGTTGAAAAATAGTGACATTAATGTCATGTATCACATGTGTGCTACACATGTATGCAAACTATGAACCTGTTTTAATAAATTAGCTGGTCTGTCTGTACTTGCACCTGCACAGCTTGGGCCCCCATTAGATGTACCTGTAGTGTACAATGTTAGGGAAATAACAATATCACAATAAACAGCAGTGACATGATATGAGGCTGAGGCAATAACAGGTAGTGGTCATAGTAGCATAGTACAGTGGCACTCACCTACCATTCCCTGGTCTTGTCCAGAAGTACATGGACCTGAGAATATTAATTCAGGCAGCAATATACATGTTGGTTGCTCTGTTCTGTCTGTACTGTAGCTATACAACCACATCCTGTATGGATCTGTGTGACAATACACGAATATGCACTCTACAGCAATATGCAGGGATTTTTCCCTATAATCAGCGATGTTATGTAAAGAAAGACATACGTGATTGGCATGGAACTCTGACATCTATACAACCTCTGGGTTTTTTTGTTCCCTTCTTGCTGTATGCTGGAAGGACAGAAATATTGTGATATCATCAGCAGGTCAGTGGTGGTCCACCACTGGTGGCATCCCTCGATCTCTCATTTTCTCTTAACCTGTTGGCTGCTTGGAAGATCATGTCTGAACAGCATCATCAACAGTCATCAAGGGATCTGTTGTGACTTCCAACTACATTTATCATATTGGTCTGATCAGTCCAGATTTTGTTTCTCCAAACTGTATTCTCAGAATGGCCAAGGAGTCTCCATCCATCTTGTCGAAAGCATTGAGTATGATGTCATTTTTCAGTGTGAAGAAGTTGTCATCACTAGGACAGCTGGCCATCAGAAAGACAGAGATATGCACAAGATCATAGTCCTGTCAACATAAACAGTATGGATTCCTGTGCAATGCAAAAGTCTATAAAACACTTTCTGTGAGAAATGCTAATGTGACACATGAAAAGTAACAATAATATCTGTGTGCATAACGTTTGTAAAATAAACAGAGCTTATAATATCTTTAGAGTGTGTGTGTGTGTGTGTGTGTGTGTGTGTGTGTGTGTGTGTGTGTGTGTGTGTGTGTGATTAGAACCCTTTATACTACATATCTGTTGAATGGAGATACAAAGACAACACTATCATGTCACAGGAGTCTGCATGCATTTTACATGAAAATACTACAAAAAGTAACAATTAAACAACTTACAGAAAGTGTTAGAAAACCTCAGGATCCATAAGCAGGGCATGGACAGTACAAATCCTTTGTATATGGAGACAGCACTTATAAGACTTTTGTTAAGAAACATCAATGAAGATAGAGTATCCGTAACAGCAAAAGAGCATAGTGTTAAGACTGCGGCTAAGAAACATCAATGAAGAAATATCTGTAACATGCAAAGAACATAGCAGTATATTTATATACATATTTTTTAATAATAATATATATTTACAACATAATAGTATATATTTATTTATTCATTTGTACTATTAATAATAATGAGCAATATATGTTTTTTGTTTTTAGTTTGAGGAAGTACATTTAAGTAATGGCATCAATGCATAGAAAGGATGTGACATGTTGTTTTACAAGCAGAGCTTTTGCACTTTAATTGTGAATGCACAATTTATCACTTGTATACTTAACCAGTGAAGTGGATGCTTGTGCAATAGATTGATTATTTAAATGAACTTGCCTTGAAGGTATTTGATTCTGATGAAGTCTCTGGATAAGAGATGAAAGCGCTTAATCCGATATCTTTTGTGCTGTGTGTTTTTTAATAAACTGTTGAAGTGAATGACTGAGACTTGTGGATTTTTGAATTGGACAGCCTCTATTGGATGACTACCCGAAATTCATCATTTGGTGCAGTGTGTGTTTTTTGTGAAATATCTGTAACATGCAAAGAACATAGTACACACACATAATGTTGGAATCCATAGGTTTCCATAGTTGCACCACAGAGTATAATGAATTACCACTAGGAAATACAAATGATTCCTAGACCTGTCTTCATGTACTCTTCACATTTGCAATATAAATCTGTCTATTATACCGTATAGGGAAATAAAGTCAGATAATGAAAATAGCAACGCCTGTATGAATAAAGGACAATCAGACATTAGTCCAGTAACTTACAACAATTTAAACAGGTACCTCTGAGAATAAGGAACTTTGAAGTAATATTCACCAAAACAAAAATGCTACTACTTGCCAGTGTACCTTTTAATCTGAATCACTGAAAGTAATTGCACTTAATGTGCACCCATCATTAAGTATCATTTGTGTCATACATTATTAATGATGTTCATTAAAATTCTAGGTTTTAGAATCCCATTTGCACACCTCTGTCTAAATTGGATACATGTGGCTTAACACCCAGGTGTACTGTGTAAAGACCCAACAGGTATCAATAAACAGTATCATGTGTGGCACATGCTAGTCATCTTCCCATGATCTCATTTTATAACATTGGTGTCACCGTCACATTCAAATATTGATTTTGATACAAGGCTGCGAACGAAAAGAATACATTTTTGCATTCTTTTACTTTGCAGCCTTGGTCTGTTGCTTCCAGTGTTTTTATGCTATTTGACTGGATTTTGGAAGCAGAGTTTACCTTAACTACTTAGTTTTTGGTTTTGCTCATTGATTTTGATACATTTACAGATCAGACCATTGCTACTTGTGAACTAAATTGGACTTCAGTGAGCATTTTTTCAGATTTTTGCATTTATCCTACATATTCCATTGGAGGATTGAGATGACTACTTTGAGGAGGCTGAAATGTGTCCATACACCCGATTGGACTGAGGAGGAGACCACCCAGATACTGACCATCTACACTGGAATGGAGCATCGGATGAGCACCAGACCAAGAAACCTTGCCATGATAAACATCTGGAACCAATATGAGAGCATTGAAGATGGACAAGGATCTACCATGCTGGAGTACAGGTTTGCTACAGCTCTGACACCTGAATGGGGTGATGAGGACGAGTTTCATTGGAGGGTCTCTAAGGTGTGGAGACAGCCTGTGGACTCTACAGTAAGTGTGACTGTCCTACCCATACCTAAGCATTCCTATGGATATTAGAGATATAGCTCTATCTCATATATAGCAGAGTGATGTTTTTATAACCATTAAGTAGGTGCTTTGACAATTAGTTCATGTGGATTATTAACTGCATACAGTAGCTGCTCTCCATATTAAGTATGGGTTTGATTCCCATGTTGTTAATTTAATCTACATAATTAGGAAATTTGTAGATGCACATATGTTTTGTAACATATAACAACATCCTTTCACACACCCACTCTCCTTATGAATCACTGACACCTAGAGTGCCTATGCCGCTGATGACTGCGCATTTTTAGATGTCCTGTTATAGTACCATAGTATTGCCTATTGTAGTGGTATATGTCAGAAAAAAGTTGACATGACATAGTTAATTCTTTTCTCCTAATAAATTTAACATTCTTAATACAGTCCAGTTTATTTAAGACAAAAGGAATGCCTGCCCGACTGCTTACACATATGTTTTCAGTAATGTGTTGATAGCTGTTATTTCTTCAGAACAAAATGTCCAAACAACTATTGTAAGTTTCCATGTTCATTCATTCTCCATAGAAATTCAAATAAACACCAGCAGTACCTGTTTCTTAAGAAGAAACACCTGCTGCTTGTTAATGTAAGGTTTAATGACACTTGTGCAGATAGACATTTCTTTGCTATGTTTCATAATCAGCAAACCCTTCAGTTCAACATTAATATTGCTTGCACCTGCTTACAATGCATTGGGGGTTTTTGTTATGGCACACTTGTATCTTTTCAGTTCAACATTGGTATTGCATCTGCTTACAATGCATTGTTTTTTGTTACAGTACACTTGTATCTTAGGTGTGTTGACACTTGTACAGGTAGCTATTTCTTTGCAACAGTTCATGATCCGCAAGCCTCATCAGGATGTTTACATTTTGCTGACTACTGATTGGTACTAATTGCCGTAGGTAATGCATACAGTTGTACACATACAATACTGTTAATACAACATATATTATATTCTTCTATGTTACAAGCTGTGTGAGCATATACATATTTGTTACTGTTGTATTCATTATATGCATGTGTGTTCAGCCAATTATCATGCTGTCTGGCTCAGATGCTTGTCATATGGCGTGGCTAGTTTCCGCAATATTGTCATCTCAATTTCTCCTCATTTTAACAATGACATTTCGTGGCAGTTCATAAGAATCATTACATGCAGATACTACAATTTATAGATTTCAACATTCATAGATTTTTCATATGCTAATAGCCTGGACGGGCTTTTCTAAGCTTAGAGAGGTTTTCTTGAAAGAGTAGTAATGTTCTGTTTAGAAATAGGACACCGAGGGGCAGACAGTTGCAAGGTACCTTTGTCCATAATGGACATGTGTGACCATCTCAGTGTAAATTTGCAAATCACCATACATTGGTCTAGGTTGCATACAAAATCAGCTTCACATGGATTTGAACCCTTTTCATAGGAGGTGGGACACATATCAGTCTCTCCAGCATGCTTTGTTTAAGTCACAGACAAAATTATGATCCTTAGATCTTGCATTTCAGTCACTGTTTGAGTTATGAATATGCAGGAGAGTCACTGCAATCCAGTCATAACATCACCCTTCAAAAATATATATTAGACTGAGTAAATGAAGAAATGTCTTTAAATCGGTCTGCATAAAGCAGGTCTGTTATGTCTTGTATTTTCTGTATATTTAAACTCTGAGGTGGTTGTATTTTCTGCATATGCCTGGTCAGATACATACAGAAGGAAGTATTCTAGTTTATAATTGTTGTGATGAGGGCAAACTACAATGTGATAATGGCTTTTTTGGACCTAGCTGCCATGGCCTTACTTATAACCTGTTTAGCACAAAGGATTTCCTCACCACTGTGGCTACATGGTGGTTGAAGGTAAGGCTACTGTCTACGTGTGTACACAGTTTCCAGACCAATGGGTTGACTGTTGGTGTCATATTATCAACACATTAATTGTCCTTAATGGTTGACTTTCTAAAGTGTACAATTATGCAATTCTCACAATTGATTTTAAGAGCATGACTTTGCCACCATTTGTTAGTTTTAGGTGTTCTTGAAGAATGCTTGTGTCTCCATGGGAGTCAGTGATAACCTCCAGCTTGCAATCATTTGCAAAGTTAGTCAACCAAACCTCTCACCATTTGCTTCCACTTCAGGGAAATAGATGCTAAAAAGCAGTGGCCCCAGTAATGAGCCATAGAGGATTCTGCTAGTTAATGAGCTTTTGGTGTATGTGGTCTCACCTATTTTGACTTCCTGGGTCCTATCAGTGAGCCATTTTGCTATCCAGTGGGGGATAAAATGGTTTATAGTAAACATATTGAGCTTTTCTGTAATGCCAAAATACTTGGCCACATTGAGGTAAGCTGTGGGCATAGTCCTGGCCACATGCATTGCTTTGTTGACACTGTCAATAAAGTCCAGCACAATTAATCAGCATGACCTTCCTTTAAACAATGTGAACTGTGATAGGGCCAGCATTTGCATGTTATATATATTGTCATTTATCATGTCCATGATAAATCTTTACATAGGGTTACATATGAGGCTGGTCAGATTTATGGGTCTGTATTTTTCCTGATCAGTCTTTTGAAATTCTTTGCATAGTGAAATTACTGTAGCCACCTTCCATTATGTAGGCAAAAATCTGACTGCAGGCTACAGTTGAAAGTTATTTAAGGGGACCACAGAGGTCATGTTTCATGCAATGTAGTATGCATCCCTGGATATTAATGGGGCCTGTTGATGCAGTGTATTTTGCCTTGGAAAGTGCATTACAGAGCTGTTCCATAGTGATGGTTATGTGGAATGTGGTAAACGGTATTTCCTTCAAGCTATCAGGTGGTGAGTTGGGGAGAGAAATTTCAGCTGAGCCTCACATTTACATTCACAAGCACACATATGTAACTATTCAGGGAACACATGCAAGGGGGGAAAGAAAGAAAATGATGAACTACTTCCTTAAACTCAGAAGAACAATCTACTGATGCAGACTGCATTATTAAACAGTGAGGGTCACCATAATACTGTTATGCTGACATATACAAGTTATATTTTTTCAAAGTTCAGTTATGTTAATGTGGCATGAGGAAGAGTCAGGCAATTTTCCATTCAAATGTCAGGATATGCTAAATATGCTTGATTTGTGTTTGCTTGCCATGCTTCATGCTGGACAGTATTCATACATTAAGATGATGTCCTGACTTCCACTGGTAAGCTGTGTTATGCATGACATTCCATATCTTTTTACTGCTCACTTTGGTGATGGATATATTCTCCCTGACATGTTATTTTATTGTTCATGTCCATAACTATAGTCAAAGTGACATTAGGAATGTGTCACATGCATTTGGAACCATTCACTATCATAGGTTTATAGGTTCATAGGTATGTACTAGGCTAATGGCCCTGGAACCTTTACAAGCCTAGCTCATAGGATTACCCTGGCATCATGCCACATGACCTTAGTTCCCAGTGCCTCTGTCAAGTAGACCCACTAGAGTGATCCCAGGGGTGAATTTTCTATTTCCCATCCACTCATCAAGATTTCTCTTGAAGAGGGCCAGTGAGGTGCTCTGTTTGACATGTATGGAAGTGTATTCCATAGCATGGGCAGTCTCTGGGTTATGAACCGGTCCACGCAGCATGTTCTGTTGATCGTGGTAATGAGGTTGAGGTCTCTGGAGTGTGTGGTGCGGAGGGATTGGGATTTCTTTAGATGTAGCATTTCTAACACAGCTGGGTCAGACATGGCTTTGTAAGTCAAGCAAAGATTGTCTCTAAGTAGGCGATATGAGACAGAGAATAGTTGGAGTTTTTTTCAGTCTGTCCATATAAGACAAGTGTTTAAGGCCTATAATCCTCTTTGTGAGGTACTTTTGCAGCCTCTCCAGTTGTTGCAGGTGTCTAGTGAGGTACATGTCAAATGGGACATTGTATTCAATGATTGGCCTAATGAGGGAAGAGTAGAAGGAGACAATGACCTCTTTTATCCTGGATGCAAAACCCTTAGTAATGACATGTCCCACATAGAAGGACTTTCTGACCACAGTGGCAGTGTGGTGGTCAAAAGAGAGGTTGCTGTCAACCTGCATTCCCAGATTTCTTATAAGGCCTTCTGTGTTCAGTGGACTATCATCGATGTGGTAATTCATGGGAGCTGTGTTTTTCCCAAAGGGGATGATGACACATTTTTTGGCATTGAGCTTAAGGCCATGGTTCTGACACCAGTCGTTGCTCTCAGTGAAGCCTTTCTGTCGGATGTCAACATCACTTGGGGAGTTGCAAATGGCTCCCAACTTGCAATCATCTGCGGACTTTGTCAGCCAGAGTCCCTTTGTGTTGACCTGGACTTCTGAGAAGTAGATATCAAACAGGAGAGGACCCAGGACTGATCCCTGTGGGATTCCACTCATGACTGGTCAGCAGTCTGACTTGGAGTCAGCTACTTTCACACTGTGGGTTCTATCTGTGAGCCAGTTTGCAAACCACCTAGTGATATAGGGGTTGATGCCTAGCTTAGTGAGTTTTTCTATTTCTGATTGGGGAATGGTATCAAAGGCTTGGCCAGATCAAGGTAGGCTGTATGAACCACCTTGCCTTCAACCACAGCTCTGGTGACTGACTCAAAGAAGTCAACCAAGTTGAGCAGGCATTATCTACCCTTCACAAAACCAAACTGTGCAGGATCCAGAGTTTGGAAATTCCCTTTATCCTTGTTTATTAGGGCCATGATGATGTATTCCATGGCTTTGCATATCAGACTTGTCGGGTTAATGGGGCAATAGTTCCCAGGGTCTGCAGTCGCTCCTCCTTTGTGGAGAGGGATAACTGTAGCAGTGTGCCATTCGGTAGGGACAAAGCCTGAGGTGAGGCTGTGATTGAACAGGGCACACAGGTGAGGTGCCAGTTCACTCTGTAGTTCATGTAGAACACAGCCAGGAATGTTGTCAGGTCTCATAGAAGCAGTATTCCTGGCCTTGGACAGTGCTATTTTAACCTGTGCAGCAGTAATACTGGGTGCCTGGCAATCTAATGGTATTATAATTGGTCCTCTGGGGGGAGGGGTAAAGTTGGCACTGAATCTGTCAGCCAGTATATTGGCAATGTCTGTTGGCTCGGTATAGGAGGTACCATTGTGCAGTAGCTCAGAGCAAATCTGGGTATTGCCGTGGAGATTCTTTACATAACTATAGAAGACCTTGTGGTTGTCTATACTATCTGCTGCAATTATGTTTTCATAGCTAGCTTTAGAGGATTTGATGATCAGTTATTTTGTTGATTATATTTCTACTACTTGCTAATGTTTGCAACATTTAAAATTAAATTTTGCTTTAAATAAGAAGTTTGATGTATGCTCCTACACCTTCGGTCTCAGATTTGCATTTGCACAAGTTACCAATGGATTGTTTGTTCATTAAGTTTGTTATATTGCAGATATACACATCAATTTCATATAATGGTCAGCTATGATCTTCATGGGAACGTTCTGCTTGATAGACATTTGCTTTTCATTTCTGTTGTGTTTTGCAATTTATCTTGACAGATCATGGGACCCATGGACAGTCTCCTACAAGACATCAAAGATAAGCACATGTGACACCACTGCCAGAGTCCTCATATAAGGATGTTGATGATAATAATGATGGCGATGATAAGGAAGCTGGATCCGCACCTGCCCAAGCCATCAAGCCTGTCACACCCCACAAGAGACAATGCCAGGAATGAAACAGAGGTGATTATCCAGAGAAGATCCCAGAAGTTGTGACCAATGTGTTGTGAACACAGATGTGGGGCATGTTAAGAATATTCTTCCAGGATATGGTGAGGGCTATGAGCTGCAGCAATTTGGTCTCTCTGGTCCATAAGGATTGTTTGTCTTCTCCAGTTGTGTCATACTTCCAACATGCTGATTGCCATATAATTGATTTGACTGTATATGTACTCATGTGCCTGCATACCCTGTAGCTGACATGCTTGTGTTATTGTTGTATGAGATTTAATTATTGTGTGAATGACATACATTAACACATTACACTTTCCTCCCACATTCAGCTGTCCATGCATAGTGGCAGTTAACCTGCAGCTAGTGCTGCAAGAATTAGCCTGCAAACATATGTTTTACTGAGGCAAATGACAAACAGCCTATGTTGTCCATAGTCGACCACTACCACTGCGGTATGGTTTGAAATTGTGTATTGCCATTTCACACATGTGCAACAGAAGGACTTGCCATTTCCCATGTGTTTTGGGTGATAGTTGTCATGATGTACTGCTAGCATGATGTGGTGCTGAGTACCCTGTGTTGGCAATACTGATGCCATTTGGGATCATATACATGTATATCATAGCTATCCCCTATCCTCATTTTCTGACTGCATCAAACAGCAATATGAATTTAGCATATGCACAGAAGTACAGATAATTTATTTGGTAACAATAAATTACGCCTTGCTTGCTGTATCTTAAATTTCCACATCCATTATTTATTTAGATACGTTCACACCTTTCACAAATAGTTGTACACATTAACTGATTGTAAATGTGCCTGTACATAGCTGGATCCATAGTGACACACAATTGTAACTTTGACATGTGAGCATTCATTGACTTACTGCTGATATGCTGTAATTATGCTCACAGGAGTGTCCTCTGCTCATTAATGAGCAGGGTGGGTGACATCCCCCTGTGTTTGTTTATTCGACACTTGCATGACAGTATATGTGTAGGTGTTTGAAATTCTTAATTTTCATACTTATGCATGTTGATGTTACATGTTTGTACTTTACTGTGGCTATTTCTGTGGACATGAGAAATAATTGTGCCAATGTGACATAAAATTTCTATTTGCTTAAATGTATTTTAGGTTGGCTTCTACAGCACCCTGTATACTGTACAAATGCGTTTGCAGTTTGTCAACTTATTTTGTCCTGATTTTCCCTGATGTGTGCCCAGTTTGGTTACCTCCCCCACACCTTCATAATTCCATATTATATTTTGAAGATGTTTGCCTTTGTTGTAGTTATTGACCATTACCATGTATTGTGTTGTTGACGTGGTGAACTCATGCCAAATGTATCTGCATTTCACAATGCAGGACATTTACACATATGTCTTTGCCTACTGCTTGCAATGCATCCTTGTTCTCATTGTACTTGTGTGTTAACCAGTGTACATTGTTGAAATCATGTTCGCAACCTAATGTATTTTTAAGTTATAGTGTTATAGTTTTGTAAATATTCTTACCTGTCATTGGTGTTTGTACATGTGTATTGACCTTAATTCCATGTGCGTTCAATTTAGGCCACTAACAGTCATACATATACATCTAGACCTCTGTGTTACCTTTGACATGGCATATGTGTGTAACATATATGCATTGCATTACGCATTTGTTTGGGTTGTGTACACCTACTTGTGTATTTAACAAACATTTTTGTGCTTTGCTGCAGTACTTCTGTTTTGCACTGTGCTTGGTTGTTTGTCTTTCATGTGCATGGTTGCAGGTTTGGTTCTGTCGTCTGCTGGAGTTATCTAAAATTGTTAGACCTTCATTTGCTCATCTGTAATGTTGCTTGGATTACACTTGCACAGCTGACAGCCCATTTCCACCAATAAATAAATAAAAATGCCCATGCCCTCTGACTTTCCTCTCTGCTTTTCCTATTCCAACATCCTTTTCGTGTGTCCCTCATCTTCACCCATACCCCACATCTTCTTTTCTATCTCCCACTTTCCTTGGGTATCAGCATTACTTGTGCTCCCCACACAAGTCCCAAACCCATTGTTAGCTAATGTTAGCTGAGGTGATGTGACTGTTATTGCCCTTTGCATTTATTAATCTTTATTAATTTTTTTATTAGAGATTTTATGGATTCCATCAGAATACATAAGTACAAATAGGCATATTTTTATTGTACATGACGTATGGAGATATCAGTAGTAGTCATTGAGCTTACTGCACAGATTGTTAATCATATGTATTACTAAGGGAATGGAACTTTAAAGCAAGTATATTTTGCTAGTAAATGAATTTCAGAAATATTCATAGTTCTCTGAAGCATTTGTGGACATATTTCTGAAAATGTGTATTATGAATGTCATGCAGCTTACATTGTTATTAATAAATTCCAACTATCCCAGAGACAGTTATATTCTATATTTTTCCTTAAGCTTACTGGACAAATTCTGTTGCAGATATGTATGCAAGACTGTCAGGATGCTTGAATTGTGATAATCATCCTATAATGTTTTTAATGTGCAATGCATTTTAACATCAATTTTCTCATTACTTACAGATTACTTGTGGGTTTTATTTAGTGTGCCGTTGCAACTGCAATACTCCTTTGTGCACTAAGGTATGCTGAGTTCATTGTGGTACATTTACATATTATATCATCCACAAGTTTAGCACTGATTTCTGCATAATGCGCAGAAATCCATGAGCTTTACAGAATATGGTCCATAGGAGAATAAGAAAACCTGGAAATACTGGACTTTTTTGACTTTGTTAAACTTGCAGAGGACTCCAACACATATGCCAAACTTCATGCCATTAATGTTTGGAAGAACATTGAGGAGGGGGAAGGAGGAAAGAATGAGGCAAATGTAAATAAACAGTTATTTGTTCTTAACAGTTTTCTTTAAATCACATATGCTGCATATAATATAGAAAACCCTTTTCAGTTATTGTTATGTGTAACATGGATACTGAAGTAAATAAGTGCCCTTTTTCCTTCTCTTTTCTTTCTTCTTGTTCAGTTTTAAGACATGTAGGCACTGCAATGTAAAAAGAGAAAAAATCCTGTGCCAAAGAGCATGATATAAGTCAAATTCATATTCTTTTCCGTACCTTTGCATAGCAGCATGACTGGATTAAGGTTGGATTAGTTTGATCTAACAATAAGTTTTAGGTGGAAGCAAGTATATAAAATAACATTGAATGTAATGAAAAGTTTTTCTTTATTAAATAAATGCTCCCAGTGCAACATGATAAACTTGTACCTGAAGGCAACTATGTATCTGTTTCGCATTTTTCTATGGAGACATGCTGTTAAGGGCAATAAAAAACAGAATCCTTTTATATCTCATTGGCAAAAAGATAATGTTTTCTGAAAGAATATATGGTGCTTTCTACATCTGCTAAAGGAATAATGATAAGACAAAAACAGGCAGCATTTAGTGTTAGTAGAAGCGCAGGATGTACCATGCGTCTCAGCATAGATAACCTTCATTATAGGTCATTTTAAGCCTGTGAGTATAGGTGTAGCTATCAGTTTGGGGGCAATTGTTCCCTCTAGGAGAGTTAAACTTCACTATTTGAGGGTGCATATAGTTTTGTGTGTTTGCATTAAGTTTATAGGTTATGGATGTCTTTTGGGGCTCTGTTTGTTTTTTGTTAGATGGTTTTCATTAAATCAAAAAGTTTTGTAAGATGTTATACAGGTTCAAATGCATTTGACAAGAAACACACCTATATAAAGGATCAACCTGCCAAACATTAGTGTATTCATGTAACACAACAGCTATAATTCGAGATTTAAAAAAAGCTGTTATATATGACAGGTGGGAATAAAAATGCTGAGTGCAAATAGTTATGCTGCAGGAGACATATTTGGAAAGAAGTGAACATGTTAATTTGTTATGAAAGGTATTCAAAGATGGTTATTCAGCAGAGTATCTAGGAAAAAGAAAACGGGGAATACTTATATTAATTGCTAGAGAAGCTCAAATAGTGATAGTAGGGGGGAAAAGATAACAATGGCAGATTTGTAGTAGGAATGGTCTACTGACAAGGGAGGAGGTTATGCCGTCATTCATTTATATTCCACTTAAAACAGTTACAATGAAACTTAAGAAAATTCTAGGAGAAATGATCAGCTTTCAGCAGGGCATATTACTTACAGGTGAGGACTGAAATCTGATTTGCAACAGTAATGATGCATCTGGGGGCCTAGAAGGAAAAATATACCAAAAGACAGTGGATTTTTTGAACAAAAATATGAAAATATTTGGTATGGAAAATGTGAATTCAGTAGTAGGAGCTCAGATAGAATTGACATATTGCTCCCCAAAGCAAAACTGGGCTAGGCTGGACAGAAATTATATTTCACAGGAAAATGTGCATTTCATTGAAAGTTTTGATTCACATTCAAAATCTATTTCAGATCAACCACCAATAATAACTAAAACAAAAATGCAGAGTAATGAAATAAAAATGAGAAACTGGTACTTCCCCACCTATCTGTTAAACAGAGAGGAATTTCACCATTGGTTAGTGGAAATTATTTGGGAGTTATTAGGGAATATAGACATTTCTTCAGAAAATATAGCTAGGGAGTGGGAGAAGCTGAAAATGGAGTTTAAAAGTGGTAGAAGAAATTCAAATATGATTTAAGAAGTAACAATAATTATTTAGAGGGATTGACAAGTATTACAGAATAATGGTGATCTCATAGAAGAAGAGCCACAACTGTAGAGTGCTAAAGAGAAAGTAAGGGACTAACTCAATAATATGCATGAGTGGCTCAATTACAGCTAGGATAGGAGGAGACTAGATAAAAATGACAATATCTAATAATTCTACAGGAAAGTCACCAGGAACAAATGGTATTCTTGTGGAAGTTTGCAAACTAGGAGGGAAGAAAGTGCTAATGATCTGGAAAGATATGTTTTACAGTATTTTAAAATGAGGAGAAGCATCAACATTATGGAAGAAAGCTGTGGCATCTGTAATACCTAAATATGGCAAAGATACATCAGATCCAGCTTCAAATAAGCTGAATTTGATTCTAAACCATGAATATAAAGTATTCATGAATACTGTGATGCTCCCACTCACTCTGGGCCAGCATCCTCACCACTAATACTTGAGAGGGATGTTTACTTGGAAGAAAAATAGATACACACAGTATTTTTAGATGCAGCTCTCTGTACAAGCATAATTTCCCTTAAGAACACACAATGGACACATTTAGTCAAAGGTCTCGATCTCTATCTCCAGGTCCCCAAGACGACTCCCCACTGGCACAGCAGTAGAGTTGAGTCCTCAGACAAGTGTACAAGCCAAGTCTTCCACCCCTTTCTCTGTGAAACCAGTGCTCCATGTTCCATCCTCCAAGCAGCTGACACACACACTCTTTAAGATTTGATTTCCGCACGCGCACACACACACACACACACACACACACACACACACACACACACACACACACACACACACACACACACACACGTGCACGCACCTGTAAAAGGCTGGCACAGATTTACTAGCTATGCCCCCTTCTGCCCAGACTATAAGGTAGCTACACTGCACCAGACACTCTAAAGCCAGCTTCTCTAAGGCTTTTATAAGGGTACTCAAATATACTAAGTGAAATTAATATTAATACAAATGATAGTGTTTGACCAGTGCAGTAAGGCTTTTGGGAGTGGCCATAGAGTTACCAAATAGATATAAGTACTCTCCAATGTTAACATATTCTGTAAAGAACCAGCCACAATGAAAAGTTTAATTATATTTATAATAAATAATAAAAGTACATGAAAATACTAAATATCTATTTGCAATAAACAACAGAGTTTTAGTCACTGGAAATATTAAAATAACACAGATAAATATATTCATACAGATACAGAATAACAGCACTTCATTAATCTCACTATATTTTCCTGACTGATCTAAAGAATTACTAATCTCTGGTCACTTACTAGAGCAAGGCAAGATGCAATGGATGACAGATCCTTCTTTGTTAGTTTACAAAACAGACTGGTCTGAAACCTCAGTTTCATTTAGTATTAAAACATCATTTTTTGATGGATTACAGAATGACATCACACACATCTGGTCATCTGACTTCTGGTTCCCATAATATCCCCATTACTGGAAACAACCAGAATTGTGTACATATGTGTTACCATACACTCAGATAGAGTTTTGCTAAGATCTACTGCACCTTCTGGAAGTCATAAAACAATAAAACACTTCCACTCTTCTTACAGGAGCTAATAAATCATTCTCTGGCACAGACATTCCATCTCTGGCTGCAGTCAGCATTGTAAGATAAATCTTTATGGCCTAAATTAAGTAATTTAATTTCATTCTATTTTTTCAAAGTTATCTGGAGTTGAGCTTAACCTCTTCTCTTCCAGTATTTTCTGTTGCAATATTAATTTCAGTAGTTACAATACAGTCTGACATACAAATGTATTTCTTTTTCTGTCCAGCAGGACACACTGTTGGTACATGTTTAACACAAGCAGCTTTACAAATTCATTTTTTCAGCACAAGTGTCTGTAAAAATTAGTTTGATATACAAATGCCATACAATTTATTACAAAACTCCAGCTCTCTATACTGGCATATGTTACACATCAACTGCCCTATGTCTCCTGGCATAGCTTGCAATACCTCATAATGTCACATCTATAATGGATAAACGAATAAAAAGGTGATGCCAAAATTGATAGATATGGATCAATGTGATTATGTTGAGGGGAAGCAAACATTTGATAAAATTAACAGAACAATGACAATCCAGAGGGAAGTAGAGTGTAAGAAAATATCACTGTTGTTGGTGGGTCTTGTGGCAGAGGAAGCGTTCATCAAAATAAGCTTGGATGTTATGAGTAGGGCAATAGAAGCAGTTACATTGCCTGACATAAGAATAAGGTTAATTTGTATGATATATGAGGTTTTGGAGGTGAAAATTAAAGTGTGGCAGGATTGCTCTCTAATAAGTTCTGTTTGAGCAGAGGAACAAGGCTGGGATGTCCACTTTCCTCTTTCTTATTTGCGTTATATTTAAAACCATTAGCAGAGAAAATAAGGGACTCAGAAATTCAAGGATATAACTGTTATGATAATTAAGAAAAGCTGGCTTTATTTGTAGATGATATTATTTTGTACTTGATACAACCAGAAAATAATAGTTCAGTGTTTTCTGAAATTTCTGTGATAATTCAAAGTCTTATCGGGATACATAATTAATGAAGATAAAACAAAGGCAATAGCTGTAAATTATGTACCCACAGACAAAAATTGTCTCAGCAATACCCATATTTATCAAGACATAATAAAATGAAGTTCTTGGGAGTATGGGTTAAAAAGAATTCTATTATGGCAGTTAATATATGTAGGAAGAGACTGAACAAAATATAGTACAAAACCGAGAAATTGAAAGCTCTGTTTTGCAGATATGGATTGCAAGATACAAGTAGTGAAAATGTTTTTAGTCCCTTTAGTTTTATACACAGGTCAGTCATATTTTATCAACCAGATGAGACATTGTGGATAGCAATTAATAAAGAGATGAAGGTTTTTATCTGGGAGGGGAAGAGGACAAGAGTCAAGCAGGATAAACTGATACTTCCCATAGAACAAGTTGGTTTGGGATTAATTGATTTGAAGGGGTATTTCAGAACTAAATAGTTAAGGCTCCTATATATAGCACAAAACTGAAAGATATAATTCAAAGTGAGAAGGGATGATGATGATGATGATGATGATGAAACAGGGGAAAAGCTCAAGAAATAAGGAGAGACTATAATTTTGGATGCAACTCCTTAATGTGAATTAACAACAAACATACAGAATGACCACAAGGGCCTTTTTAAGCCTAGTAATGCACCCTGAACCTCTAACAAGTTCTGATACCCTTGATAAGTGTAAGGAGAGGCTTAGGAAATGAAAGATTTACAAGCAGGGGCTTGGAAGATGAACCATTTACAGTCTGCCTGTGTCCATTAGAGACATAGGTGCCAAAGCAGGGATAAATTTCCTGTTCCCCATTCAAGTTACACTTGAATTGGGTTAGAGAGGAACTCTGCTTCACGTGGAAGACGAGCCTATACCAGAGAAGGGGTGGTCTCTGGGATACATATCTGTCACTCCAGCAGATCCTGTTTATATCACAGGCAAGGTTTAAGTCTTTAGATCAGGCAATTCTGGTGCCATTTGTTTTATGGATATGCAGGCAGTCTATCAGAGTAGGGTCTGACAATGCCTTGTATGCTAGGCATAGAGATACCCTCAACAACTTGTAGGAGACAGAATACAGGGTTAGGCTCTTGAGGCAATCTGCACAGTACATGTTACTTATGCTCTGTATTCTTTTAGTGGGGAATCTCTGTGGATATTTCAATTGTCAGTTAATCCTGGTTGCATACATACCAAAGGGGGCACTGTACTCACTGATATGTCTTATCAATTGTGAATACAGTGGAATAATGACTTTCTTGGACCTAGATGCCATACCTTTGTTTATAGGTTGCACAACATAGAATGATTTCCTCACTACTGTAGACACATGATGATTACTGTCTATGTGTGTCCCTAACTCCCTGAGTACTGGATAAACTCTTAGGGATGTGTTTTTAATATGGTAGTTCATATTCATACAGCACCAGAAAGTATTCTAAGAAATAAGCCAACATACAAATAGAGAATGGAGATTCTGTTGATGGGGATGACTGCAACTGGGGTGCAGAGAATAAGTAAGAGGGGGGATGGAATTTACTGGAGAAAACTGACAAAGGAACCATGGTATTGGGAGCAAATAATTAGAAAGGGAAATGTAAATAATATGTGAAGAGACCAAGAATTCATCTGATTGCAGGCTACAGATTACCTTCTCTTTCAAGGATTGATATCAGAGTATTGGCAAACTGAAAGTAATAGTGGGATCTTTAGTGAAAGACCAGCACTGGTAGATTTTTCTAGAAAAATCTAGAACAGAAGTTGTTGTTAAGAAAGGGATGATTAGTAGGGGACATACAATATTGCATGATAACTATAGGAATCAATCAGAGGAGGTTAGAAAGGATTGGAAAGAGAGACTGGATAAGCAATTCACAAAGAAACAATGAGAGGATTTATGTCTGGTTACCAAATATGCAACAAAGTAGAAGATTTAGAATGTTTTCTTGGATGTGTTTGTATAAATATTTTTATACCCCAAGCAGACTCCAAATAATTTTTCTTCTAGTAGATTGCAAATGTTAGAGGTGTGATGGGGAAGAAATATGCAATTAGGAACATATTTGGGAGCATAATGAGCTAGCAAACTTTAAAAATTCAAAAAGAGAAGGAAGTCGGGTACCGGATAAACAGCTTGGTCTTCACTTCAAAGAAAAACTGGAACATACTTACAGCCACTTAAGAACTGGAAGAGGTCATTGATTCTGGACCCCATTTTTCTTTTACAAACAAAAAATCACTAAAAAAGCAGTTATGTTATAAAGCACAAGTGCCTAAATCTAAGAATCTATCAGATACGAAAGGGACCTATATGTGCAGAAACTGTACAGCCTGCAAATACATTTTCTCATGTAGTACTTTTGTACACCCTCAACAGAAATTCAAAATAGAGCTTGATTTCTATGCAGACTGCATCATGAAAAACATTTATTTTAGCTTTTGCCAGTACTGTAAAGTTTCTTATATAGGCAAAACTAATAAATTCTTGAAAGAACATATTTTTGAACACGAGGGACATAGTCAACAAGAAAGAGAGCAGTGCTTTAGCTAAACATGCAGAAACAGAAGGGATGCATCATGTTTTTAAATTTCTAATTTTAGAGGTGATAGAGGAAAGTATTTGAGAGGGTGACATTAAAAATAGAACTAAAGAAGCTGAACAAAAATGGATTTTACAACTCAATGCAGATAAACCCCCAGGCATTAATGAATCTGTTTTCCTGAAACCATTTTTAAGTGCAAGAGCACTTAAACACTCATTTTCTATATAGGGCATTTATATTAATTCATGTTATCATTGTGTAACTACATATACATGTTTACATTTTTTTTTATTTTTTATGAGTGTTCATGAAGCTTCTTATATTGATTTTCATCTACTGATTTGTATGAGTATTTAATTGATAATATTAGCTGATCGGCTGCCTGAAATGTATATATACTAGTGGGGTCTGAAATGTTACTTTAAATCTGATGAAGCAATCTGGCAGGTTGCAAAAGCACTCACTTCTTTTTCATTTGTTTTTGTTATTAAAGGGTTTTTTTCCTTTTACCGTGGTAGTTCGGCTTTTTTTTGTATGTATTTGAAACTTTAAAAATTCCCCACAGACTGCTCTGTCAAAATACTGGGTGAGCAAACTGGTACAAATAAGGACATTTTTTTACAGCTATGATACAGAAATGGAATTGTGTAGGCATAGTAAGTCCTTGCTGAGTTTAATTCTGGTGGCTGCCAAAAAAGCATTTATGACAAAATGGAAATCAAAGTCTAAACCAACCATTCTAAAAGTACTGATTATAGTAACAGAGATAAAAACTGGAAGTGGGAATTTAGAAAATGGTAGGAACAAATCACACAGAAAAAAATGGCAATTGTGGGGAAAAACATAAATAATCTTGTTTTAGAGGAGAAATAAGGTTTAAGTAAAGGTGGAAATCGAATGAGCTATGCAATGTTTGACTTACAATAACAGTATTGAAGATTATAGGAGATATATAATGTTTACACCTGAAAATATACCAATATGGTTTGTTTTTAGTTATATAAATGTATGATTGTCTGTGCCATAAATGATAATTAAATGATGAGGTTTCGTGTTGTACAAAAAAGAATGGCAGAGGGAGGACAGGAGATATTTATTAGAAGAGAAAGCATTATGTGGCTTTACATCAGTCAGTTAATCCTGTCTGCCAAAGTATGGATCTCAAACTCAAGAACAAAAATGAGACTAGAAAACTTAAGGGAGTTTGTTTCAAGACAGTGTTCCCAAACGTCTTTGACTGCTGCAAACCCAAGGAGCAAAGATAGACATTTCTGGACTATTTCCAACCAAAATCTTCAGTTATTTGAAAATGTAACTTTGAACTCTACCTATGAGACACCGAATTCACATTCTAGTAATACTTCATTAACTGTTTATCAGTTTGATTTATTCCTGAAAAATTACACAGATATTTTTTTTAAATAAAAACATTTTAACTGTTAATAGTGTAATACTTTCTTATTTTTTTACAAGAACAACATGGTAAATTGTAGATATTTTTAATTTTGTTGATATTTTTTGCCACCTCCACTTGCAGATCATCACCCACCCTCCCCACCAGTCAGCCCATCCATTCCCCAACATCAGAGGAAGGAATGGCCAGGAGAACCCATCTTTTTAGGAAACATTCTGATTGGTGCCCACAACACATATCCAAATCACATGGGAAGGTGGGCATGCAAAATACTGAGCATGAAGGTGACGCCTATTATTCAAAACCTAAATTATATTTTGTAGTTGGCCATACATCTCATTTGCTCCTTTTCTGGCCACAGCATCTGAGGATGCAGAATGTGAAGGGTAGAGATCTCAGGTATCATTCTGCAGAAAAGCAGCAGATTTTGGACAGTTCTCTAGTCCTCATCTGATGACCAACAAACCCGGTACAATAACAGCTACTCTGAATTCCATTACTAGTGCAACTGCCAGATACTGGCAATGCTTATCTAGGCCATGACTCCCACATCCCTGTGCATACAGCATGGACTTCTTGTCTTTCACCTGGGGATGGACCTATAGAGGAATGAAACCTGGTGTCCTCTTCCTCTCTTTCTCTGTCTCTTAGATTAGTGAATCAGCACTGACCT
>NC_056741.1:502055797-502168297 GCF_019279795.1 Protopterus annectens | reverse complement strand
AATCACAAGGCTAAAGTCCATGAGCTAGCAAGAGAGGCTTGAAGCTTTATTTCTTTATTTGGTATCTTACATACCTTTGAGAGGAGATTTGTCTCACTTATCTCACTTATAGAGATTGGATTGTACTGCAAATCTTGTATCGCCATAAGTCCAATATTTCTGCCAGTACAAGAATCCTTGAACTAAATCTTCACCAGCACATAAATAGAACAAGGTGACAGGACAGGTTTATAACCCAGCATATCCCAGACATCTGGAAATAGCTTCCCTGCATATTAAGCAATGCAACCCACTATATTTCTTTAAATATTACCTAAATAGCTAGACGTGTATTTGCACATTTACACTGTCATTGACTGGTATGGCCTTCATGAAGTATGGAGGTGTGATATGAAGTATGGGATCAGCAAAACTTGAAAGATCATTAGAGTCAGTGGCCTTGGAATGAATCTATGCATTAATAGCTTCAACATTTTAGCATAAAATATATATGTGCCAATGGTCCCTAGATATACATATTCTTAAAATAAAATGAAATGAGCATTGTGATGTAAAACATGCAAATCAGAATGAAAACATTGTGATAACATGCTAATTTCTAACCTAATGTGTTTACCTTAATATGTGGTATACATCTATACTTAATTTATTCTTACTATTGCCTTATGATTTTTAAGATAAAATAGTTTTTTATAGCCATCAATAGCTGCATTCATTTCTCTGTTCAGTTTTCAGTAATTAGATGTGAACAGAGTCCTGCAGTAACATTACATCTATCTATCTATGTATATAAATTTATATATATATATATATATATATATATATATATATATATATATATATAAATATATATATATAAGTATAGGCACACATTGTAGCACGAGGCGGAATCACATTTTTGCTTAATTCAGAGAAAAATAAATAAATACTCATCTCTGTTACTAATCACAACCATAGTGCCAATTATTGTTCTATTAATAAATGTTCAGTGTAATTCTTTATTTCTGTATGATATCATGTTCAGTCAAACCACTGCACCCTTAACTTCTGTGTAAATATTGCTGACTTGGAGCTGTGGACGTGACAATCTACAACCCCCATGATGTCCATTTTCTTTAAAAAGGTGTTCTGTCTAAAATAAAACTTCAGTCCCAGAGACTTATTTTATTTCTTTATTTATTCACATTTGGTAACCGTGAAAGTTTTCAGTGGAGGCTCCGGGAGAAAGGATTCAAGAATGGTTACAAGACATGGTCTCACATCACATGAGCAGATAAGCAAATATATACAGAGTATATACAGAGTACACAAGGAACATCAGTTACAGATTACAATTGTACATCATACTTTGGCAGCAGTTCCAGTAAACATCATACATATCAACAAGTATTTATAGAAGTTTAAGGTAGTGACAGTAAATAAATTAAAAACATGTACAGGCATGTATAGACAAACATATCTCTGTTGTATGTATAAATGTATAAACATTTTTTTAATAAACGTTTTGGTCAATAAAGCTGCTACTAGAGCAGGTTAACTTAGCATGTAGAGTGATGCATTATAGGGCTATGATAATAGAATAATCTAGGGGCAAAATCTTAGATGTGTGAACTAAAGGACATTATTTGATAATGACTAGTGAGAGAGACAGTAACCTATTTATGGTGGTTTAGGTGAGTAGGAACATGCATGATTATTGAGATAATGGAATTTTAGTGTAGTTTTGATTGCTTTCAAGGAGTCTACTTGAGTAATGGAAGAGGGCAGTGAATTCCAAGCTTTGGCTATAATAAAGGAATAAAGGCACTGTCCTGCACATTTGTTGGGCTTGGTTATGCTTAAGAGTTTTTTGCTTGAGTACCTAAGATTACATGTAGGAGTGTATGTATGTAAGAGGGTCTGAAGAGTGGGGCAAAATATGGGGTTATATATTAGTTTGTGGGTAAATGTTAGTTGGGTGTATTGAAGATAGTGTGAGAGGTCAAGCCAGTTTAGACTTTTTAAGGCAAGGCAATGATGGGTCCGAATTGGCATGTTGCAGGCAAACTTTGCTGTTTTATAGCAGCAGGACTGTAATTTATTTTTGAGAGTTGTGTATATGTTAGTAAAAGTTGGGCTACCATAAAAAGAGTGGAGAGGAGAAGAGAGTTGGCCAGTTGTAACTTGGTGGGTATGTTCATAAAATGTTTATGCCTGTATACCTTACCAAGTTTGAAATGGGTTTTCTTGATTGTGTTATGAATGTGGTTATTGAAGGAGTTTGTTGTCAATTGTGATGCCCAGAAGTTTTGATGTTTTTACTTGTTCTATTTCGGTGTTGTTTTGTGAGAAAATTTTGAAATCCTGATTTAAGTGTTTGGATGAATATACTAAGAGTTTAGACTTTTTTGTGTTGAGTAGAAGTTGGGCATCATTTAGCCAGGATTCAGTAGAAGTAAAGGCTTTTTGTGTTAGATACTGAAGATCTGACAGGCTGTTGCCAGAGGAGATTCTCATGGAATCGTCCGTGTATTGGATGAGAGTACTAAGATGGGAAGCTTTGTGGACGTTATTGATGAAAATGTTAAATAGTAGTGGCCCGAGAATGGACCCCTGGGGAACTCCTGTTTTGTTTAGGAGATATTCAGATTGCTTGTTATGCCAATTGACAGATTGCTCTCTGTCAGAAAGATAGTTGGAGAACCAAGCCAGTGAGTTTGGGGAGTAATTTAAGGACTCAAGTTGTAGTAGTAGTTAGGATGTGATACTGTAGCGAAAGCCTGAGATAGATCCAATAAGATAACTGAGGATATTAGTCCAGCATCCAAGGCTTTGTTAACAGTATTAGTAAATGAAATTAAAGCAGTGGTAGTGCTATGTGTAGGGTGAAAGCCATGCTGAGTGGGGGCAAGTAACTTATTGTTGATGAGATATTTTAATAGTTGAGTGTGTAAACACTTTTTTAGGATTTTTGATAGAGGAGGGAGTGTAGAGATGGGCCGGTAATTAAACAGATCACTAGCATTACGAGTTATAATGGATTTTTTCCAAAGCTGTGGAATGTATGATTCAGAGATGGATCAACTGATGAGAATGCTAGCAGGGTATGCTATAGCATCTGAAGCAATTTTTAAGTATTCGGCTTGAAGTTTTTCGGCAGAAGGGGAGCATGGCTTTAGTTTAGTTAACAGTTTATGAACTAGAGAGGTGAGCGCAGGTTGGATAGTAAAAGAGAAAGTGGGTGAGCTGCTATCTGAGGTGTCATTTAAAGGAGGGGAGTACTTGTCTGACTTGAAGGATGGAGGTTTTTTTTTGCTATCTGAACTGTTTGAGGTAGAGTTTGTTTGAGTAGAGAAGTCACTGACAAGTTTTTGAATGATTTCTATGAAGTGGGTGTTAAATGCTTGGGCAATTTCTAGCGGGTCTTTCTCAAGGGATGGTGTAGGATTTTGTTGGTTTCCAGGGACAAACTTACATTGCAAAACTATTGAGAAGATTACATACTTATAATGTCATGGAGAAAAGCAGATTGTCACAGAAGTATGATGCAAGAGCCAAATTTCATCAGCAGAAAAAAAGATTAGAGGGTTTTCAGGAAGGAAGGGACCAGGGACTTAGCAATGTATTAATGGACATTTCATAGTACATGTAAGTATTAACTGTTGAAATTAACGTGATGTGTGTGTGTGTGTGTGTGTGTGTGTGTGTGTGTGTGTGTGTGTGTGTGTGTGTGTGTGTGTGTGTGTGTGTGTGTGTGTGTGTGTGTGTGTGTGTGTGTGTGTGTGTGTGTGTGGGTGTGTGTGTGTGGGTGTGTGTGTTTGTGTGTGTGGAAATATGGTTCCATGAAAAATATTTGCATTGACTTCAGCATGTTCACCATGGTAGGTAGTTATTCCACTTTTTACTAGTATTTGGGATTTGTATCCATTTTTCACCTGTATAGTGTGGGTAAAGATAAAGAGAGTAATGGGAGAGTACATAGGGATTTGTGGAAGGAGGAGGTAACGAGCTTTAGTATGTTCATGGAAATATGGATAAAGAAACATTGGGCATGAGAGAGTAAAGATAAGTGTGCAAAAGCAATAACAATTTTAAAGATTATAAAGTAATCATGATCAGTGAGAGGTCAGCAAGCAAGCCTCTCATACTAGTGGTATAGGACCTCAATGATATTAAGTGAGGAGAGCCAGAGCAAAATCCCAGAGTGTTGAAAATATGTAGAGATAAAAGTAAATAGTAATCAGTGTAAAGCTGTGCAGAAAAAGTGTCAGTCAATGAAAACAACATGGACTGACTATATAAAAGGAAGGTAAAGAAGAAATGTGAGCAGTGCCAGTTTGGAGTGGATGAAGATTAGGAGGTATGGAAGAAAACGGAAAGAAAGGAGATGCTATTAATAATAAGGCTGCTAAAAAAGGAACATGGTAAAGGAGTGACAGACTAGGGAACTGGTAGTACTAAGGAAGAAAACATTCGGCAGATGATAAGGTAATGGTAAGGTAATAGAAACTGGGTAAAAAGATTAAAGGAGAAATTGAATGGAGTCTGGAGAGGGAGAAGAGAGTAGTCAGGATAGTAGGAGAATATTGGCAAGGGAGGGATGAGTGTTATAATTTGAGGGGGATAATATTTCTTGTGACTGGGAAGACAGATTATGGATGTATAAATCATGTCACATTTATGGAAGGCATGTGCTGACGTGGATGGTGCAATGTATTAACAATAATACAATTACATTTGTTTATTAAGCTACAGTGGAGAAAACACTGGACTGGTAAGAGCAGAATCAGATGAACTAATGCACTTTGCCTTTGACTGACATGAAGCCTACAGTTTCAATAAAAATGGTATAGAAAAAACAAAATGGCACTAAAACTTGGACTAATTTGAAGCCATCTATAAATGCATATATTTGAGTTTGTATCTGTGTGTTTGTACAATAGTTATGGATATTAGCAATAGTCTCATATTTGCATTACTATATGTTAATATATGATCTACAGGCAGGCATGAGCTACCGTCTTATACACAGCATTAAAACATGCTATGTTCCATTTACATTTAACATCTAGCATATCTACTAAATACAGTTTGGTAGACAAAACTGCTGTTTTTAAACACTGTAAAACATAACATGAATAAATTTAATTTATTTTATGATATCTAAAACAATTTCTAACTGATATAGTAGATCTATATTGCATGCTTAGACAAATATAACTCCTGCTTTCTTTCAGTATAATACTACTAATTTTTGAGAAGTAAATTGCCATTTTCTGTCATAAATTTGCAATGTATATTCACTGTCACCAGATACACATTTGATGCAAACAGCAGTGGGCAGTCCAACATGTCTCAAGTGTTTATTATATTTTAAATCATTTTGTAGCTCTTACAGTCTGTCAGATATTGTAACTCATTTTAGTTTTCCTCTTAACAGAGGACTGGGAGAAAACCTGTCATGAAACAAGTGACTTCATGTTGTAAAAGACCTCAGGAAGCACAAGGGATGAATTAACCTCTTGCTGCTCAGAAATTAATGAGATGAGAAAATTCATTTGTTGAGAATTATCCTTAGCACTAACATTTTCAGACAATTAACACTAGGGATTTTTTTTTTCTCCTGTTCAACCACTAATTGTTATGCTCCATTTCACAAGCCAGAATAAAACTATGAATGTTTCTGGCTTTGCATTGAAAGACTGTCTGGATGTCCTTAACTCATTCTTACTGATGTTCACTCAGTTAACAAACTTATGAGACAACTATTTCCTTTTTGGATTATGCAGTCATTATTCTGACTTCTTTGATGAAGTCGTTTACTCATGCAATGATGTCTACTATATTATTGTAACTGTCTGTGTGTTTCACATACATTGGGGGTTCTATGTAGTTTCATAAATGTTATGTTTGCAGACTATAACATTTCTGATGTTTCTTATGTATGTGTTTTACTGCACTTAGATAAAGATTGCCTGCAGTGGCTTCACTTACTAATTTACTCTTATAAAGCATTCAAGTCCAGGAGATCTGGGCTCATTTCTGTTGAGGACTGCCATATATAGATATAGACATAGCTATAGATATACAGACATATATTTATATTTGCAATCTGTCTGCACATGTAATACATTTCCAATGTATGTTTTTATGACCTCTTGCACTCTAACTTCTGCAGTGCTCACATTGTCAGTGTACTGCAAATATACTGACACAGGGACTGACCTGCTGTACTGACCCGTTCGGGGAAAAATATATTCTTTTTGTAATGACACACATTTTATACTGCAGGTACAAGGCTAACAATTTGAAGTTGTCAGGTCTGATGCAGCTCGTTACATCATGTTACTTTATTATTTTATATCCCTCCTATCCACTGTATACTTTACATTCTTCAAAATAGCTACATTATCATAGCGCTTTGCTGTTTTCATTGTTTTGTTATGCAGCTCTATTTGCACTTTTATGTTGTCCATCATCATTGATTCTGCCCTTATAGTGGACCCAGCACTCCAGCCTTAGCACCTGTTTTACTTGCCTTTCTGTTGCACATTTCTTTATGTATTTTATTTTTGCAGTTGATCACATCAACTTTAAATAACTCTGGAAGTGCATTCACATCAACTACTGGGGGTGCTTGTACATCATTGTTGTTTACATCACCTGCTTGTATTTCAATGTGGCCAGGAGGTGGGTTACTATGATCTAGATATGGGTCTGTGCTGCAGCAGGGCTGAGAGGCTTCTTTTTGTGCACACAGTGGCTTGGCAGCATCACCTCTGATTAGCATTGCTGCTTGTCATGCTGGGAAAGTAAATAGTGTTGGCTTGCCTGCAATACAGCTATGATGTTAATGAATCTCCATGACACTCTTAAAACTGACACAGTTCATAGCCTTGATACATTTTCCTGATTATTTCTCACATGGATATTTTACTGAAATATGTAGCACCATGGTACAATATTTACCACTGATGTCTCAAAAGGATTGTTTCTCTGTTTTGATTCCCTGTGGATTGCTTGTTTGGTGTGGTCTATAGTTCTACTGTGTGTCCATGTGGGTCTTACTAGACTATATCCGGATTTCTACAGTATCCAGAGAATGTAGCAATGTGTATATTTGTAATCCTCTAAACTGCCTTTTGGTGTGTGTGTGTGTGTGTGTGTGTGTGTGTGTGTGTGTGTGTGTGTGTGTGTGTGTGTGTGTGTGTGCGTGTGTGTGTGAGCGTGTGTGTGTGTGTGTGAGAGAGAGTTTATGCACATTCATTCATGTTTGTACCTTGTAACAGACTTATTGTAACCTATGTTTTAATTGAATCGTGCTATATTGAGCAGCATGTCATCAGTTAGACAGCAGTGAGCATCCATGTTGGCAACTATCTGAAATAATGACAGCATAACACTGACTTAAAAATTGGAAAACATAAAAGGCTGCACCATCAGCATACTGTAGAAGTTGCAGAAAACTCCAAGATGACACCTCTCAAAGAATATCCTAAAAACATTAAACACACAATCTTGCTAAACTCTGACTAAATAAATAAATAACCACATACTCCAACATCCAACTAAAGGATTACATAAATAAATAGTGGTGATCATAATATAAAACTGGAAGGGAAGGGACTACAACTAAAACCAAAAAGTAAGCCTCCTGAACATAAGCTCAAACCCACAGTACTGGCCTCATTAGGCAAATATCAACATCACTGCATTAGCAAACAGCTACCAAACACCTCCTGTATTTCTATACTTATATGTTTTTGCAGTTGCTGTCAAATGGTGCATCCTTGCTATTTTTATCCTTAACTCAATGTTATTTTTTCATTATATCAGACAGTCACCAATATGGACATTTGACACTTTCTGTGAGACAGCATGCTTTAAGAATTAAGGTGATTCAGCAGGAATTTAGGAAGTCTGTACTTATATCTGTTGCTTGTCAGGACATGGGCAACTTTTCTTGCGATAATAATTTGGATAGAATATGTATCAAAAAAATGAATGACCATATTATATTGAAGCATTATTTTTCCATTTTAGGAAATATGTTTATTATCAGTCTGTCTGCAGCAGATATCCTTGCTGCTGTTTACCCATTTCCTTTGATTATCAGATCTATTTTACAAAATCACTGGCAATTTGGAGAAATGCAATGCCAGATTTCAGCTTTCTTTCAAGATTTGAGTTTCAATGCTTCTTTGTATAACATCATGGTTATAGCAATCAATCGTTGGTGCTGCATTTGCCATGCGATGGAATACGAGAAGATATTCAGCATGAAGAACACCTACTGCTATATATTCCTGACATGGACAATTAGCTTTAGTTTAATTTTACCAGAACCTTTACTGGGAACTTTACAATATAATCCACTTGTATACATTTGTGCATTCTTACCCACTATAAATAAAACACTTACTATTGGTTTTACATTCTGCCTTTTCATTTTGCCAGTAAGCATTGTAATTATTTGCTATGCAAGTATTTGGATTACAGTCATTAAAGTCAAATACAGACTCAAAAAAGACAGCAATCAGATTCTTCAGCCTTCAGATATGAGAGACTTTTTCACAATGTTTGCAGTATTTGTAGGTTTTGCAGTTTGTTGGGCCCCTTTCAATATTCCTGGTTTAATAGGAGTTTTCAGCCCTCTAGGAAAGGCTCCATATTTTCCAGAGTGGTTATTTGTTGTTGGCTTCTTTAGTGCATGTTTCAACAGCTGTCTTAATGGCATTGTTTATGGCATTTTTAATAAGAATTTTCGTCAGGAGTACAAACGTGTACTGTGGTCAGTGTTAACATTTATGATAAGAGGCCTAAAGTGAAAAGAAACAGAGCAGGAATCCACATGAGCAAGACCGAATATGTTACATTGCAAATAATTAATTCACTTTCTATAGCATGTTATGAAAATTAATTAACATGGAAATGTATAACAAGAAAGCAGGATGACAGTTTCATTTGCTTGTTTACTCATCACCTACCAGACTAAAGCAATCATTTTACTGGGGAAAATAAATTCTTTTACTGGGATAAATTCTATGCAAATCCATATATATTTCACTGTTCATGGCAAAAATGTTTCTGCCTCTTCTCCTGAAGATGTTTTCATTAATTACATATAAATAAAAAATATACATCACTCAAAATGTTATGTTTTTCATTGTGTGTGGTATTACAAATATTATGATTAAAGTGTATTTATGCTGGCTTTTAGACTGTATATTCTATATAAAAGTACCTGTCCTGACAAACTTGTTCAAATAATTCTAGATGTAAAAAATGCATCCTGCCATTAATTCAGACAATGTAAATTTTGGTATGTTCTCTAAATACACAAAAACACTTGAGACATTTCCGAAGTTGGTTTTCTTGTATGTAGTAAATAATGAATAAACTCTGTGTTGTTCTTCTTATGCATATATTATTTTTCTGCAACACTACCAATCTTTTAAGTTGATTTGTTTTCATTTACTTTTCAGAGGTACTAGATGGGTCAGCACAGTGCTGATGGAGTAGCATTGGCTCCTAATAGTAAATGGCTCTCTGATCTGGTTCTCAGCTTGGAGACTGTCTATGCAGAGTCTACATATGCATTCTCTGCTTTCTGTGGGTGCTCTGGTTTCCTCTATATTCCAAAGGCATGCAGTAGGCGGACTGGTGAGTCTAACTGGTCCATGTTTTGTGATTAATTTGTGTATGATACAAAACAGAGTCATGGAAATCTATTTCCATTTCCTACTTGACTAGAAAACAAAATGGCTACTCATAGAGATGCTACAATAGCTGGATGTAACTAAACAGCATGATAAGGTTTAGAGATAATATATCGGTCAAGTTTCATTTTTTCATCATATAATTATGACGTTAGCAAAAACAGCAATCTTACTTCAATGCAATAAGTGTTGGAATAAGAATGTCCATTTATTTTTTTTCATTAGCATTATCTCACAGTTTGCATCAGGTTTAAAACAAAGTTCATAGTCTCTGCTTTAAAATAAGTGTTATTTTCAGCACAGTGTGACCTACACAAAAAACTTGTTATCCAGCATATAATATTTTCTAACTAAAATATTCGCATTTTCTGCAATATGTCTTCTAAACATTCAATAATGCTCTCAACTCAGGTTCAGAACACTCACTGCAGAGACATAAACTAATATGCAACAATATTGTATGTGGAACCAAATCTCCTAAGGTGATTGGATTATAGTAATTTGGGCTGGATTCAATAAACCCTACATGGACCACTTATACCATGTGGGAGTCGCAGCACAATGTGAACATGATAGCACACTGTGTTATATTCAGTAAGTGGCTCTACACTCCATCCAAGATGGAGGAGCTATGCAACTAGCTACAGTAGAGAGTCGATTATCCAAACATCAATTATCAGAAACAATTATCCGAATGCATCCTTCCAAAGTTTTCTCATAGGAAAAATCATAAAATCTGAATATTTAAACATTATACGTATTCACTGGTGCATGCCTTTTGAGCTTATAGCCTCCTTGTGTGTAAAAAATATTCTTTATTTTAAACTGGAATCATTGAATGGTTAAAAAGTGTATTCCCTGCATGCAGAAAAAAAAAGATTTTAGAAGTTCTTTTTTAATCTGGTTCAATGTATGTTTGATTATCTGAACAGTTTTGTTATCTGAACTACCCTAGGTCCCAATTAGTTCAGATAATTGACTCTCTACTATATAAAGCAGCCATGTATACTCAGTGCTGGTTTTCCCTGCAAATTCCAATACCTATGGGAATACAACCATAGAAAGGAATGTACACAGAAGGAAATGTTAGGGGCTGCTGTTGCTTTAATCCATGTGTATCTGCAAGAGGATAAAGTCTATACTGCTGTTAATAGACCACGGCCAAGAAGGAGAAGAGTTTTCAGACCCCAGTTAACTTATCACAATCTGCATATTGTGAAAATTGCAGAGCACTCCAGGGTAGATAGAGACACACTACAGGAACTCTGCAACCTCTGTCATCTTCAGCTCAGACCCAGAGTAAACCAGTGGGAACCAATACCAGTGGAGACAAAGGTATGTGTAGCCCTTAGAATTCTAGCTACAGGAATCCTTCAAACACCAACAGGGGACATACTGGGGGGTTTAACAGGCATTAACATCCACAATCCTCCATCTGTTCCTGAATGCTATCCTACAACATGCCAGGGATCACATGTATTTTACCCAAACTCCTGAGGACAGAGTCACAAATATGCAAGAATTCTACCCTATAGCACACTAACCTGAAGTACTGGGTGCAATAGATTGTACACACATAGAAATCAAGGCACCATTCAAGGAACTGGGCAGGTTGTACATAAATAGAAAGGACTTCCACTCCATCAACTGCTAGGTCATGTGTAATCCTAAGGGAATCATCTTGAATGCATGTGTTGCCAACCCAGGCAGTACCACATCTCATATTTGGCACACCTTCCAACTGTATCAGATGTTCACTAGGGGTGATAACACACAGGGTCATTTACTAGGAGATGCAGATTATACACTGGAACCATGGCTGATGACACCCATCAGAAATGCACACACACCCACTAAAGAATGTTATAATGAGACATATGCTCAAACCAGAAATATCATAAAGTGCATGTTTGGGCTGCTGAAGTTGAGTTTCCACTGCCTAGATACATTGGGGGGGGGGGGGCTGCAGTACATACCATGTACATGTATCAAAATTTTCACTGCTTATGCCACACTTCACAACAGCATTCTGATAAAACACCTTCAGCAGGATTAACAAGGGGGAGGGGCACACATCCCACCGCAATAGTAAGATTACCACAGCCACAAGCAGTTGAATCTTCAGAGGAGGATCCAGCAGCTGCTGTGGGTGTAGGCAGACACAGGCATGCTCAATATGTTCTCAAATTGCCTTGGCTCCGAAGCAATGTGTAGCATCACCTAAGGGGCTAAAACCTTCATCCTATGCACATACATATATTAACATTGATGCTACAGAATGCTCACAACCTTTACCTACCCATGTGATGGCTGTGTACTCCTAGCATCAGACAGAGTCAGCCCTGAACTAAAAGTGTAGCAACTGCTTGATTTACAAGGTAAGTGTTGGACCTGCAGTGTTAAACTAGAATTGTGTAATAATACAAATGAATGGTATATCCTTACATGTTGTTACTTGGTAACATAAGTAAGTAAACGTTGGGTGATTTGTACAGCAATGACTTTCACATGTGACAGCAGAGACTTATGTGAATGCATGTGTCCTCTATTAAGTAATAGACCTCAGGCATCAAAGATGGGGGTGACAAGAGACCTAGGTTGACACAAAGGGTAGTGAGCGTGCTTGAGAAAGTAAGAGAAACAGGCAGGCATTTGGCTTAAGCATAAAATGTCCTCTGAGACACAATGAGCTTTAAGCTTCACGACTGACCCATTTTACTGTTATATGTGTATGTCATTATATGGGCACTCCAGGTGAAATTGTTGCGTGAGTCAAAGCAAAACCAAGACTCACTCCTCCAAGAAAAGGAAACCAGTCTGGTGGACCCCTGCCATAAATAAGCTATACAATAGAAGGAGGAAACTAGTACAGAAAAGTAAAATCAAGAGAAGGAAAGACATCCCTGATCAGTATCAGCAAGAAACTATGATCCCTCATAAAATCATCCAAGGCTAGCTTTCGAATGAAAAATTGCCAAGGACTCCAAAGATAACCACAAAGCGTTCTTTAGCTATGTCAAGAATCTAAGTGGAAACTCTCAGATCTGCTCTGAGTTAGTGCAGAATGGCACAAAATACACTGAACCAACTGATATTGCCAACATTCTGGCAGACAGGTTTAGTGCAAACTTCACCCTCATCTCACCCCTTAAAGGGCCCATAACCATACCAAAAGAATGTAGAGCCCCAGCAATGACTGACACACAGGTAAAAACAGCCCTATCCAAAGCCAACATCCATGTCTTCCCATTTTG
Organism: Protopterus annectens; assembly: GCF_019279795.1. Classification (NCBI taxonomy): domain Eukaryota; kingdom Metazoa; phylum Chordata; order Ceratodontiformes; family Protopteridae; genus Protopterus; species Protopterus annectens. The sequence goes on along the minus strand of NC_056741.1, from coordinate 502,155,345 downwards.
TTAATGTCATTCACCACCTACTCCAAGATACAGCCACGGAAGGATGTGTCAGCCTTGCATCTATCTAATGGGAATGATCTATGGCAGTATATGGCCTGGATGATTACATCATTCTCAGAAGAGGTGTATGGTGGTTTATGGGGTGCAGATAACCTAACAGCATAGCTCTATATTACAGAAAGCATAATAGGAAAGAAAAATCCATATGTAAAAAAAATGATTGTTAAACCCAAAGCAATATATATAAATGTATCCATCCATCAGACAAAAATGCATAAAAAGGAAGGGTCTTTATGAGTACATAAAATTTCATATAGATCTGCCCAATGCAATGCAAAGGAGTAACGTTATTGTTAATACTCAAAACTACCAATATGTGTACCAGTCCATCATGCAAAAAGTACATGGAAAAAGATGGGTTCATATGAATACACACAGCTGAATTCAGATCCCTCAACTAAATGCAAAAGAAAAAAGTTGATAATAAATGTATGGCAGGGCAAACATTTCTTTGCAGCATTTACAGAAATTATGTACACCTGCCAAAGAATAAATGTTTGACAGTTTCTGGTGTGACATCCACTTCAATGGAAGTCAGTGAGGCAAACATAAGACCTTTAACAACATTGTCAGTGATAATAATGCAAACATTCATTAACATGATAAAAATTAATACAATTGTCTTCTGAACAAAGTGGTTAGTTTTCAAGATTGAAACTTCTGTTAAAGTGTAATCATTCTGTAGAAAAATAATGTGTGGCCAATGCATAACTTTAGGTACACATGCTGATGCAAATAGCTCCTGAGAATAATGCAGACAGTAAAGCAATTCATGTATTGTGAAATGCAATCCACGTGAGGTTAAAATATATCACTTTGTTCATAACAGTTACCTACCTTTACAGCAAGTCAATTGTGAAAGTAGCAAAAAGTTTTCAAAGCAAATAGCAGTAATTAGCAGTATCAAGCTCGCGGGATCCAAACAGTCTACCTTTCTATGATACTAGATCCTTGCCTACAAGACTACATTTACATAGTGCAGATACAGCCCTCTCAGCATTCTGAACACGCATATAAGATTTGAACTCATTAGCATTCATGAATTCCACAATCTGCACTAAGGGTAGGAAATGTAAGCATGGTATAAGGATCTACATTATTGCATGCACAGACCCTACCTCTATAAAGATACGCACTGAGGAGTATTAAATGCTAATTGCTTGCAAGTGTGAATGATTAATCTGACTGTGGTATCAATTTTTTTTTACAGTCAGGGTTCTCTGATGTACACTTACCAAGGGTGTGTCAGGGAGCAGGGACTTAAAGGAAATCTTTGTGAATACTGTTGACTGACTTGAGATCATCATTCCTAAATGAGTATGACAACAGTTTCTGCCTCTGAGTACCAGCAGCATAGCTAGGGTGGGGAGAGAGAGTGAGAGAGAGAGAGAGAGAGAGAGAGAGAGAGAGAGACACATCTGCCCTGGGTCCAAAATGTTGGGGGTACAATCAGCTGATCACATCTTTCTGTAATGGAATATAAGCTATTAAAAGCCACTACTGCACTTGCAGTCAAACCTGAGACCTGTAGCACTCCATTTGGGGGTCAAACTGTAGCAAATGCTTCCTGCATTGTAGCAAGCAGTTTGGTAGAGTTTAAAAGCATTTTTTAACAAAAACCTGAGTGCTATGCGGGCAGGGTACAAAATGTTGTAACTGTTTGCTACATTTTAACAAATGGTTTACAGACAATTTTTTTAAATAAAATATGATGAAGGAGGGTTAGGGAAAGGGAACAGAAATAGGACCAGAATGACTAGGGCAGAAGGGAGGGGAATGTCAAATATATGGCCACCATGTTGGTATGGCTTTTTTTTTTTTTTTGCCATTTGGTGGAAGAGTTGGGGTATCAATCTGTTTATAACATTGAAGTGACTTTTTCTTCTTTTTTTTTTTTTTTGCTCTTCATTTGAGCTATAGGGGTGAGGTGCTGGCTCATAATACAGGGTCAGGCACTGGTTGAACCAGTTAAGCTTCTGCTAAGTTCAGTTGTGTTTGCTATTCTAAAGAAATGGATTACTACTTGAGACATATATCAAGTCCAAGACAAAGAACAATCTTGTTAGATAAGCATAAATCTGGGAATGATGTTCACAAAATAAAGAAAAGCAAAGAGATACAGTGTTCAAACTTCTTATTTTATATTGTGTGAGAAAAGATTATCTCCGCTGTTATCAGTATGGCAATTATCCACACACCTAACTGCAAACTGCAAAGGACAAAGGTCAGAACTCATTTCTTTTGACCTGGTAATGTCAACTGATATATCTCATTTTGAGTATATGTAACCTTCTTTTTATCTTCACAGATGAACTGTGTGTAATTGTGTGTGTGTGTGTGTGTGTGTGTGTGTGTGTGTGTGTGTGTGTGTGTGTGTGTGTGTGTGTGTGTGTGTGGCACAGATAAATACGAATCTTAAGAATGTCTTGTGAATGTCCTGGTGTCCATGTTTTCTAATCCAGAGATTTGTGATTTTGTGAAAATAATGATGTTTATGGAAAAGATGTTCACAATGTAACAAAACAAATTTGAAGAAATATCAGAACAATAGCCTTTTTTACTTGTATCTTTATTGTTTGCATACCATTTTGCATTACACACTCTGGACTGACAGCAGTCCATAGCACTGAACTACAACTAACATTCTAAGGGAAAAAAGTGAAAAATTGAACTTGGACTGCCTTCTGTAGCACCAGTAAGCCTGTTACTAGTGCATGGTTGTCACTATTCTGGAGAGTACTGGGGAATAAATTCCACCTGTCAGGTAAATATCTCTATGGCACAATATGTACAGGAGTTGAGAGCAGAGAAATAAGCCAGTGGATGCAGGGTTTGAATCCTGGTTATAGAAATACTTTTAGTACTGAATTCAGAATAATTATTGACACCCAACGTTATAAATGAAATGAACAGGCTAAGTGGTTGATACATCTTAAACATCTTGCCTGTAGTCTATATGAATGGATGTTACATAGGTACTTTTGCTGTAAACTCACCTCGTCTCATTACTAATAATATGTACTATGGATGTTGTAAAACATTGTAAGATATGGCATTTTTTTTACAATGTGGTAACACAAAAATCGTAACATGAGCGATGCGGACATATGTGTCATATATGCTTGAGAAATTATCTATATGTCACAAGTTATCACTATACTTATATAATATATTGTAAACTTTGACATCGTGAATAATTCTATATACTGTGACAAGAATGACCTCCTGTCATTGTTTGCATGTCCCCTTTCTGAGGCATTGCAATTACATGAAATTCTGGTTATGTGTAACCTAAATGCTATTTGTAATGCTGCAAGCAGATGTCAAATGAATGAATGTGTCATGCTAATGATATAACAGCTTTGTTCCTTATTACACAAATTCATTTGATGTGTTAATTTGGTCCATTTTTTTTTCTAATACCTTTTTCTTTTGTGCTCCAGTCAGAATCACACAAATGTGGTTCACTTCTTAAGGAAACAAGTGAAAATTTAATTTAAGCTGCCTTCTGTAGTACAACAAACCTGGTGCCAGTGTTTGGCTGTCAGCAGCCTGGAGTGTACTCAGTGAAGAAAATGCACCTGACAGGTAACTCTCTGTTGCCCATGATATAAGCGATGTGACATCAGAGAAATAAGACAAGTGATGCAGAGTTTGAATATAGTTAACTAATAATTTTACAGAGGGGGGGGTCTAAATTCAAATTACCCATCATCCTCTGTGACACTAATATAAATTGGATTAAACTAACACCAAACAACTCCACAAACTCCATCAATGTGTTCAAATTTACACAACTTATACAGACCCCCAACACACACAACAATCACCCTGAATCCACCTTAGACTGAATATCAGTATCCCACCCACAATACTACTCCAGTCACAAAATGCTTCCCAACATTCTAAGTGACCACTTACCAGCCCTGATACACAGACTATCAACCTCCACCCCAACCATTAATTCATAGAAATATACCAGAAATCTAGCCAGTTTTAGCCAGTCTCACTTTTGCAACCTATTACAAAGACTAAACCCAGTGAAATATCTTCCCTTCTACTAACTCAAACTCTCCTCCTAGTTCAATAATTATCAGATTTCTTCCATACTTGGACAAGGAACTGATTTTAAGATCTGCTTGGAGGAAGGCACCTCTAAAATATAAACCGAGCCTCATAAGATTTGATAATGACTATTCATCTAGAATAATGGAACAGAGGAAAAAAGTGTGGCCAATGATAAAGTTTCTGAAACAAAATAACATCAAGGCACAACGTGCATATCCAGCTAAGATAAGAATACTGTATGCCAACGAAATGAAGACTTTTATTGACTTAGAGGAAGCCTCTTCATTTATTAAAACTATTAATGTGATTACTTTACCAGAATATATGGATTGGATGTCACCTTCTCTCAAGAGAACAAAAGAAACAAATATCTGGACAGATGTCAAAAAGAAGAAGCAAAAGACATACTGTTACAGCCAAATCTCTCTAAGCATCTACTATGATATGAATTGTTTTAACATTACTTTAAAGGACCAATTTTACTGCTTGGAATTTTAAAACAAAGGTAATTAACTACTGGAATCTTTATATTTTTGAAAATAGATGACACATGAGAGTTTTCACATTACCTCAGGTATAGGCTGAGGGTTATATAGCGCATAAAATATTTATACTGTAAATCGACATACATAGTATATGTGTATTTTCTCTTAATTTTCTCTTTTCTTTCTCTCTCTTCTCTCTTTTCTCATTATTTATTTTAACTGCATCTTGTCTCCCTTTCTAAATTCTCTCCTATTTACTATACTAATATAGTCTGTATATATTTAATAACTTACTATCTATACATAGATAAATAATAGTCTAAAATAATCTAGTTTTAAGGTAGACTAATTGGAATAGTGAACTTAATTTATTATTACAATATTTATTAGATTAATGATAGTCACTGTTATGCTTATTGGGATTGGGGACATGTTTGTGATTAACTCTGAAATGTTCCATTCATGTACATATGTCCTTTGAAAAGGAGGGAAAAATGTACTGTTGGTTAAGAGAAAAAGAAATTATGTCTTACCATAATGTTCCATCTGTGTTGTAGATGTTTATTCATTCATTACAGTTAGAACCTCGGTTCTGTCCTCGGAACCAAAACGGCCATTTCCCAGCTCGTGCAAGCCAAAAACTCTCAGCTAAGAACCTACCCACAATGCCCCTCTCCTAGATACTCCAGATCTAGTTTGCCCGCCCTAGGTAAAGATGTAGTAATAGAAAAAGTAGGAGGCTCTGTCTGAGCAGATACCCTAACCAGGATTACCTGAGATCCACCAAGAGTCCAGGCAGGGAGAAGGAGGGAGGGAAGTAAAGAATGAATAAAGATCTACAACTCAGTTGGAACATTATGGTAAGACATAACTTCTTTATCTGAAGTTGTAAATCTTTATTCATACTTTACAGGTAGGACCGAGTCCCCAGCTATCTGAGTCCTGGGTGGCCCTAAGCAAGGATATTCCTGAGCACCATAGAACCAAAAGATGCTCGTCTCCTGGAGGCCAAATCCAATTTGTAATGAGATACGAAGGTATGAGGTCTTGCCCACGTGGTTGCTGCACATATATCATCCATAGAGGCTCTGGAATGAAAAGCTACAGAGGTAGACATAGATCTGGTAGAATGAGCTTTTATTCTGGAAGGTAAGGGTAGCTTATTTTGTTGGTAGATAAAGGTAATGGCGTTTCTAAGCCAAGAGGATAAGGTCACTTTGGAAACAGGTTTACCCAATCTGGGTCGTGCAAAGGCCACAGACAATTGGTCTGTTTTCTGAAAGATTTAGTCCTGTGCAAATAACAATGAAGCTGTCGGTGCACATCAAGGGTGTGCAAAAGGTACTCCCCTCTATTAGTATGCGTTGGGAAGAAAACCGGCAGGTCAATAGATTGATTAATGGAAAAAACAGAAATGAGCTTGGGCAAAAAGGAAGGGTCAGTACAAAGGGATACCCTGTCCGTGTGGAAGATCAAGTAAGGACTCTTGACACTCAAGGCCTGCAGCTCAGATACTCTTCTCACTGAGGTGAGTGCTACTAGAAGTATGGTTTTCCAAGACAAAAATTTTAAGTCACATGAATCAAAAGGCTTAAAGGGAGAGCCTGCAAGAGATTGAAGCACCATAGTTAAACCCCAGGAATCTAAGGGAGGCTTGACTGGAGGCTTAACATGTAATGCTCCCTTTAAAAAAGTCTTGCATAGGTGGTGTGACATAATCGAAGAATTTTCCAGACCATTATGAAAATTAGCGATAGCTGCTAAATGTACAGTGATCATTGAAGCTGAAGCTCCTGCATGCAGGAGAGTAGTCAGGTATTGCAGAATCTTTTGAATAGGCATAGAGAAAGGGTATAAGTTCTGATCTTTGGCCCAAACAGAAAACCTAGTCCATTTACTAGAATAAATCTTTCTAATGGAAGGTTTGTGTGAGGCCGGAAGAATTTCACGAACAGGAGATGGGATGTCAGGTAGTCTGGCAAACATTGGAAGTAGAGAAACCAGGCTATGAGCTTGAGACTGTGCAGGTTCGGGTGGATCAATCCCTGAGGATGGGATAACAGGTCTTGGGAATTATCCAGGATCCATGGAATGTGAATCAGATGAGGCCATAGAAAAGGGAACCAGACTTGACGTGGCCAGTAGGGAGCAATCAGGATCACTTTGTTTTTCAACCTCTGAGCTTTATGGAGAAATTATGGGATGAGGGGAAACGAGGGAAAGGCATACAGAAGACTCGGGGGCCAATCGTGTGTTAGAGAGTCCCTCGATGATTCCCCCTGAGGGGGAATCAAGGCAAAATAGCTCCTGCATTTGTAATTCGGGGGGGAAGCAAACAGGTCACAGCAAGGATTTCCCCAATGCTGGAAGATCCAAGCTGTTATTACAGAATTGAGGGGCCATTTGTGAGGCATCAGGATGTTCCTGCTCAGATTGTTCGCAATAAGGTTGGAGCTCCCGGGAATGTGCATTGCTATAAGAAAGCGATTGGAAGCTATAGCCCAGCACCAAATCCTCATGGCTTCCCAACACAGTGGGTAAGATCTAGTTCTGCCTTGCTTGTTGATATACCAGGCAACTGACATGTTGTCTGATTGAATTGCAATGGTCCCCAATGGCAGGGATGCATGGAAAACTTGCAATACTAAGAGAACTGCCCTCAGTTCCAGGACATTTATGTGCAATTTGGCTTCGAGGGGGGTCCAGGTGCCTTGGACAGTCTTTCCCTGGAAATGTTCCCCCCACCCCAAAAGAGAAGCATCTGTGGTCACCATGGCCATGGGTTGGGGAAGACAGAAGGGTCGGCACCAAAGATTCTTTTGTGGCTCCATCCACCATAGCATTTCCTCCTTGCAATGTCTCATAAGGCATATCATGTGGTTGAGTGGGTGGTTTAATAATGACCATTGTGCCGAGAGGAGCCACTGCAGGATTTTCATGTGAAGTCTTGCCAGTGGTACCAAAGTAATGGCAGCTGCCATGGAGGCCAAGAGTTGCAGTACAAGACATGCTGGTACAAACATGTGAGGCAGAAGGATTTTCAAAAACCTGTGAGAGGGGAGAGAAGCTTGGCAGGATGCTGTGTTGAAGACCACTCTAATAAACTCCAGTGTCTTTGTTGGAGACATCTGAGATTTGCCTTTGTCTATTGTAATCCCTAAGCGGAGTGCGAGATCTTGAATGTAAGAAAGGCTGCGAATTAGGATATTCCTGGTCGGAGCAGTAAGGAACCAGTCATCTAGATAGGGAAACACCTGGAATCCTTGTAGTCGAAGATGAGCTACCACAACTGCCATACATTTGGTGAACACTCGGGGGGCTGTTGAGAGACCGAATGGCAGTGCCCTGAGCTGGTAGTTATTGGTTCCCAGTCAGAAGCGGAGAAACCTCTGGGAGAAGTGCTCCATCCTGTAGGTCTATAGAACACATCCAATTGTCTCTCCCTTGGAAGGGAAAAAATGGACTGTACTGTGACCATCCAGAATTTTTGAAGTTTGATAAATTTGTTGAGTAAGCCGAGATCCAGGATTGGTCTACAGTCCCCTGTCTTTTTTGGCACTAAAAAGAACCTTGAGAAAAACCCAGATCCTGCCTGTTCTGGTGGGACTGGTTGGATGACCCTTTTTCTTAGCAGTTATTCTATTTCTAAAGCGGCTAATCCCCTCTGATTGGGTGGTACATCAGGGATTCATTTGACAGATCTGAGAGCTAGGTTGAAGGGTATTTGGTAGCCTCTGGATATTATTCTCTGCACCCAAACATTAGTAGAAATAAGATGCCAGGCTAGTAGATGTAGAGATAGACAACCCCTGACTGCTTCCAGAGGAAAGCAACCAGGCAGCTGCTCAGGAGCACTGGTAGGGTCTGCCAGAGAAAAAAATCTCTGGCTCCCTGGTTATGCAGACCCCCTCTACCTTGAAAAGGACTTCTTTCATATGAGTAGCTCCCTCTGCCCCTGGGGGGATCGCTCACCACAAGTGTCACGAAAGGATCCTTGGGATTTCTTAAACCACATCTTTCCCCCCTTCTGGTTCCTGGAGTAGGGTCTCTGGGGGTTGGAAAAATGTATGCCCACAGTAGACAAGGCCTTTTCGTCTTTCTCACTACGTGCAAGTGTGTCACATACGATGGGACCAAAAAGTGCAGATTTGTTGACAGGTGTATTAATGAAGGGAGATTTAAAAGGGTCTGCAAAATCACACAACTGCATCCAAGCATTATGTCTCATAACAACACCAGATGCGGCCACTCAGGCTGACCCCTCGTCGGTGTGAGATATCAAACACATCGAGGAGTTTGAGATGGATTCAAGGGTAGCTAGCTGTGAGGCAACAGTGTCATGCACCTCATCAGGCAGTACCCCCACCAAAGAGGAAGCCATTTCAGAAATTAAGTCATTTTGGAGGCAAGTAAAGTGCATCAGATAATTCAATGACCAAATGACGAAGGTCGCTGAAGCATAAGTTCATTTCCTCAGTCTGTCCATGATCCAGGATTCCCTATTTGGAGGATGAACAGTGGAACTATCTTCTGCCAATTCCCTCTTGGTGGCCGCCTCCATGACCATAGAGTCAACTGTCAACTGCTTGGACCAGTGGGGCTGGTCTTCAGGTGTAGATAAAATTTTGTCCAGCCTCTGAGGGACAGGTTCTACATTATCCAGGGCCTTCCAGGCATACTTCAGAATTAGTTTAAGTAGATCATCTGCTGGTGGGTCACCCAGGAAGTAGATGGCTGGGTATGGAAGGCCTACCAAAACACCGATTCCTCCAAAGAAGGGTTAGAGGACTTCCATTCCCCCCGCTGTTTGAGGATTTTGAGAATGTCTCCAAATGAAACGTCGTCTGGGAGAGAACGAGGGGACCCTTTCCCTTCATCACATTCAGTGTCTTCTGTGATAGATTCCTCCGGGGGGGGTCAAGGTGCTTCCTCTTGCACCATTTCTTCTGGGGTGGCTCTCCAGTGGGATCTTCTGAAGAGGATTCTGGCGAAGGTGTTGTCTTCACAGGGGGTTCTGATACTGGTGTCCTAGGGTCTGGTTGTGACCTTCGGAGTGAAGGGCCTTATCCATCACCTCTGCAGAAGGATCACCCGAGACTAATTCCAGTTGAGGGGTGACAAGAGAACTGGGAATGGTCAGAACCGTGGTCATAGATGGTGCCAATGAGAAAATAGGTGCCAGATTAGGTACCAAGGTACGGACAGTCCAAACACCGCTCTGAGAAAGCATCAGCTCCATCGTAGCTGAAGCTGCAAGGGTGATGGCTGCCAACAGGGAAGGCTCTGCTGTCAGAGCTGAGACAGTATGTACCAAAGCGGGAGCTGGGGGGGATAAGTAGGGGAAGATGAGATAGAAGATTCCAAGCCAGGGGGGACAGGAGGTCTAGCTGGAATGGGCAATCCCCTAGCTACCAGAAGCTGGTCTACAAACTGCACAAGGTCTAGTTCAGAAATACTCTTAAGGGATCTAAAAGAGGCTGCAGAAGTGGAATCAGCTCTTTCTAGAATGGGACTAAACCTATCCCCCAAGAAAGGATCATAAGTAGGAGATTATCTAGTCCATGGCATGAAATCGGGTTTTGGAGCCAATGGAGCCAAATAAACTGTTGGCACCATGGCCAGGGATAGTGCCAAGATAGGTGCAGTCATCAAGGCCCATGGAGCCGAAGAAGCTGTCGATGCTGTGGACAGGGATGGTGCCAAGGTATGTACAGTCATCAGAGCACATGGAGCCAAGGAGGCTGTCAGCACCATGGACTGGGATAGAGCCGAGGTATGAACAGTCATCGGAGCCGAAATAGGAGCCAAAGATGGCACCAAAATCAGTGGTGCTGTGTTTGGAACCGAAATAGGAGTGAATACCATGGTTGGCACCGAGGGAGAGGACTCAGATCCTGGTGCCAAAGAGGTCTGTGCCGAGGTCGCCAGTGAAGCATGGGATGAATTTGGTTTCCTAACTGACGGAGATGCAGGGACTGAGTGACTCCATTTTTCCTTATATTTTTTGGGTTAAGGAGGGGGTGAGACCTCCGAGCCAGATACAGCCTCCGAGAAAGATATTTTGAGTAAACCTTTTAAAATAAGTTTATTCTTACATTCTGCTAGTGTCCGATTAACAAAACTAGCACAAATGTCACAATCAGCTTTCAAATGATCCACGCCCAAACAGTAGACACAACAGACATGTATATATGAGTTAGGCATCTTACGTCCACACTTGTCACACTGTTTAAAACCCAATTTAACTTTGTCTGACATGGTAAAAGAAACAATACTATCCTGTAGAAAATTTTTTTTTTTTTTAAGGAATACCACCAGTAAAGGAAGCCTGTCAAATACAGGAGAGAGGGACAGTCAAAAAAGGTAAAATTTTAAATTACCAAAAAAAAGGGTAGGAATTAGGCCTAGGTTATAGGCAATAGTGAAAAAAGACTAAGTTGACTAACATTTTTGAAATTCAGGAAAAAAAACTGTCATAAAAAACAACAAATTACTACTTAGCTTGAGAGAGATGGCTAAACATGTCTGACCAGGAGTGTGGCAAACGAGATCTGGAGTATCTAGGAGAGGGGCATTATGGGTAGGTTCTTAGCTGAGAGTTTTTGGCTTGCATGAGCTGGGAAACGGCTGTTTCAGTTCCGAGGACGGAACCAAGGTCCTATCTGTAAAGTATGAATAAAGATTTACAACTTCAGATGTGACACTTTCTTCACATTCTGTTTGCGTTGCCATAGCAACAGTAAACAATTGCTGCAGTTTCTAAGGACACTGTGAACCTGCGAAGTGCATTTTGCCTCACAGATAACAAATAATAAGAAAATGTAATGTTTAGTTATTAAAATGAAAAACAAACCAAGCAAGGTAAAATAAATACATAATAGGACTATTTGTAAATATTTTATAATTTATCCTCATAGGATTACATATTCCTGGAAACACAACTGAAATGTTCCCAAACCACATGTGCACTTAAATGTAGCTACTTGATTAAAAAATATTACTCAGTTTAATATGTTAATTTCACAAGCTGTCTGCACTTTAAAAGTTTCATTTTATATGTTACTTGAAATTGGCAGTCTCTAGAGAATATGAAAATATGCGTATTACTTTTTTGGTACTTTTCCATTATCAGGGCAACAGTTTGCATGACCACTATATAACCTATAGGAAGTTAATATTTTTTCCCTTCTCCCTTCTGTGTTCCGAGCAGTATTTCTCTTCTTTTCATGTGTCTTGGGGTTTTGCAGTTCAACATTTCATAACAAGAGGCATGCAAGCACTTTTTTAACATTCGCAGTTTGTAGCTTTGCATATTGTTGTTTGGGAATGTCAAGAAAATGCCAGTTTGTAGCTTTGCTTATTATTGTTTGGGAATGTCAAGAAAATGCTATTTTTAAAAAGGTGCTTGCATACCTCTTAACTGCATGTTCCAGATTTGCAGTCATACAAAGGTCATTTACAGGCTGTTTTACTTTGAAAGACTGTGTCACGCATTTGTGAATTCTTTTTTCCCATTAGTCTTGTAAAGTAGTACTGAAATCATATTACTGCATCCGACTAACTGAACTTTGTTAACTTGTGACGAAAGAGTTGCTAACTGTGAGTTGGGCTTTGGGCTTGGCATTGTTTCTTACTGTTGCTCATATTCCTATTTGTTCCATATTTTAAAGGTGGAAGGCTGAGCAGTATGGATGTGTTGCCACTGAATGTGAAGAAAAAAAAAACTCTTACATACCTTAAATAAGACCAACATATTAACATCTGTATTTCAGGTGTGTACCACCGTTCTATGAAGAAGGGAGGTAACTGTTACAAAAGGCAAATTAAAGGGCATCTGATTATGTTGCAGGGGTAATAGGGGTGAAGGGATTACACCAGCACAGTAAAAAAAAAAAACAGCAAAAAGAAATGTGTACTTTTGTACAATACATGTGTGCATCAGAAAAGTAACAAAACCTAACTTACTGCATGCACGTAGTAGTAGTGTTCGCAATGAAAAACAAAGGTTCGTTGACATCATTTTCCTGCTCATCTTAATACAGTGAAACAAAACATGTTTATGAAAATGAAATAAATGGATATCCATTTACAAAGAACAACAGCACTCCAAATACAACATTCCAAGCACTCATGTGAAGTGTTGCCCCGATAATGGAAAAGTACCCTTTTTGCAATATGTTATCTTTGCAGTTACCTCACACTCTGTACAAACTCACTTGGTAACTGATAGCTATTCATTTAAAATATCAGTTTAAATATTAAATGTGCCCTTGAAATGCTATCGACATTTTGACAAAATATAATCTGAACTCTAAAATAAATGACTTGAAAGAAGTGAAGTAATGCATAGATTTCAAAGACAGTTCTTGATACTACAATAAAAGTAAAAGTAAATATTCACAAGGAAGTATTGAAATGTTTTAATCTTCCAGTTAAAATAGCTTACTGTCAACATTTTGCAATATCAGAAAGTTTGAAGAGCTAGGAAATTACTATTTTTTGTCTTTATAATGATTATTAGACAGATGTTAGACTCTGCTTAGTTTAATGAATTGTGACATATGTTTATGAGGAAAAGTGGACTCAGTTACTCACATTGGACTACACATTCCTGGAAGCTCAACTGAAATGTCCCCAAATTACTTGTGAATTTAAATGAAACTGCCTGATTAATAAGCACAATTTACTTTAACAACCTGAATCCATAAGCTATCTGCTCTATATATGCTACATTATATATGTCACTTGCATATGACAGGCTCTGGAGCACATGAAAAAAATACATATTATATTTGCTACATGCTATAGTTGCACTAATCATACATTCTAAACTAACTCAATTGGCAACTGACAAGTTATTTATTAGAAACATCAGTCTAAATATTAATTGTGCCCTTGAAATGTTGTTGCCATTTTGACAAAACAAAACCTGAATTGAAAAAGGAATGATTTGAAGAAGTGAAGTATTGTACAGATTTCAAAGACAGCTATTGACACTACAATATAAGTAGAAATGTATACGTGCAAGGAAAAATTGAAATGCTTTATACTTTTAGTTAAAATAGCTTATTGTTAACTTTTTGCTTTAAAAGGAAATATAAAGAGCTAGGAAATTATTTCTAATTTGTCTTTATAATGTTTACTAAAGTGATGTTAGTCACTGACTTGTTTAATGAATTGCGAGTCATGTACAAGATGGACTACTGAATGTTATTTCTATTTACCTATGTTTTCTGAATTTCTTTTATTGGTACTGATTTAAAACAAGGGAAAGAAAGGGAAGGGAAATCTCTGTTTTTGGTCAAGGGAGGAGAGGCTTAAGAGTATTCTAACTGCCCCAAGAACTCTCTAAGATGCTCTAAACATTATTTGATTAATACTTACCTAAGGTAAGTCTTGATTACCATATAGGTACCTTCACATTCATTCTAGACCTGATGTGATTACCCATACTGGAAGCAGGAGGTGCCCTATGCAGGATGGGAATTGTCAGGGTGATCATATTTCATTCTTAGACTCTGCTTTGTAAATCTATAAATATGTAAAAGCACTGCACAGTAGAATGTAGGGCACCTCTACTTAGAATCAGGATACCACTGATAAGCCATGTATTTTCATATGTGTAAGTTGGTAAGCTGAAGATTGGGAAAGTAAAGGAAGACAGTACACCTACAGTAAATTCATATTTCATTGGTAATCACTCATTGTCTCCTGTGGAGTCCTTTTTGTCAAATTATTTTAGTAATAATCTATTTGTTGTTGGCGTATTTAGTGTATGCTCCTCTGTTGCATATAATTCATCCAAAATGACATATCTGACATATTTGGGATCTCTTAAGGGTAACTAAATACTGGATATTTTCTAAGTCAAGTTAATAAGTGTTTACACTACTAACATTCCATCCTGATATATAAAATACTATAGAACAATAATAGCATAATATATAATTTCATATCTCTTTTAAGAAAATTATCCATATAATAATTTAACATATGGAGCTCAGTTGATATTGTTGGTTAAAGGTATGAGTGATAATCCAATAGATCTATCATTATCAATTGGATTAGGAATGACTTTCATTCCAGGTTTAATGGGAAATTCATATATACTTGTATTTGATACTTTAGAATTAATGTTTTACAGAAGTACTTTTTTAAAGCCTGACCAGAATTTTACCCTACTTGTATTTAAAGAAGAAAGAACATTAAATTACACTCCCAAGTTTACACACGTAAAAATAACATTCTATGTTATCAGAGGATATGGTATAACTACTATAATCAAAATAAAAAAAAGAAGTAAAATGTTTCTTCCAACAATAACTTGAAATGGATTTAACATTCTTATCGTTAAATAAAAGATCAAACTTACTAACATATTTAAATTTAAATAAGGCACAAGTAGTATTTCTCCCAGGAAACACATTTTAAGACTAATGATAGCTTTATTTGGAACCCTGAGGATTATAGAGTCTTAGCTCAATGCTCCTATAGAACAAAGACAAAAGGAGTATCAATTCTCTGGAAGAAAAGCATAATCACTCCAAAAGTTATTTATAAATATGAAGACAAAGAAGGTCTACTAGCATTTGTTATAATTAAATTTAATAACAGAATATGGACCTTAGCTAATCTATATTGGGTCCCAAGAAATGGAGCAGGAACGGTTAAAAAACACCTAAATTTTATTTCCAACAATTATAAAGAAAATCTTATACTGGGAGGAGACTTTAATTGTACCTTAGAAGCTTCTGAAACCACCAAGAAGTCTTTTTGCGTAACAACTATTTCAAAACCCTTAAAAAGATGGATTGATTCATTTAATTTAATAGACACTCTTAAAGTAAAAGATAAATCCTTATTGTTTTCCCATAAAGACCATAGATTTCAAACACAAACCAAAATAGACAAATTATTCATAGTTCAAGATTTACAAACAAAAATCCTCAACTTCTCAATAGTTCCATGCCCCTTCTCAGATCATGACTCTTTGATAATGAAGCTCCAAATAGAGTTTAAACATTTACTCCTCTCAACTAGAATTCCATCATATATCATGAAAATTAAAGAATTCAGACCCTGGATGTCGTCAGAACTACAATTATTTCTTGAAATTAATAATACAATAGAAATCAGTAGAGTCATGGTTTGGGACTCATTAAAAGCGTATTTATTTGGTAAGACCCTTAGCTGGTACAAAAACAAAGTCGGAGAGTGGGGATCTGAATGAATAGACTTGCAAACCAGACTCTTGACAGAAAAATCTAAAAAAAAAATCAGAATTGTCCAGAAGTAAAAAAAGAAATAGAGGAATTCAATAAAAATATAATGAAATTGTAACACACAAAACTTGTCTAGCCTTGGAAAAATAAAAAATAAACTCATTAGCCACCTCCCCCAGATATCCACATAACTTATCTACAAGAATTAAAATATAATCTAAAGCAAATAACATTAATAGCATATATCATGAAAAGAAAGGGAAAAAAGTATCTGATATAGGAGACATCCTTGAAGCATTTAGGTTCCATTATATGGAACACTTCAAAAAAGAAGATTTAGATACCAATCAAAGAAACTTAGATACAAACCTTAACAATATAAAAAAAATCCTCAAAACTTAAAACTAGACCTACAAAAACCTATATCCTACAAATAAATTGTTGACAAGATAAAAGAAAGTAAATCTAACAAAGCTCCAGGGATAGATGGTATAATTACAGACATTTACAAACTCATCCCTTCAACAGTAATCTCCCTTTTTCATAAAACTTTGCTAGAAGTCCAGTCAGAAGCAAAAATACCACCCTCATGGAAATATTCTCTCATAATACCAATTCTAAAAGATAATAAACCATCAGACTGTTGCACCTCATACAGACCTATATCATTACTGAATAATGATTACAAAATATTCATGTCAATCCTAGCTAACAGAATGAAAATCCCACTTTTAAAGAAAATTAATAATGATCAAACTGGATTTTTATATAACAGGCACATACATGATAATATTAAAAGGATTCTTACTCTTATAGATTACGCGAATAAAGAACATAGAGAAACGCTTGTAATCAGATTAGACATAGAAAAAGCCTTTGATTCCCTCATCTGGGAATATCTATTTAAAACTTTAACATTATTTGAATTTCCTCCTCCCTTCATCTTATTACTAAAAATATATATATTAATAACTTAGCCTACATTAAATTAGGTCCATTCACCTCAGAATCTATCCATATAACAAAAGGTGCTAAACAAGGATGCCCCCTTTCTCCTATTTTATTTGCTTTGGCTATAGAAATACTTGCAGAAATAATACACAATAATCCAAGAATAAAAGGAATAGAAGTCTATGACCAGTATATATCTAAAACAATGATTTTTGCTGATGATATTTTATTAACCCTATCAAATTCCAGAGAGTCATTAGGAGAGCTAGAAGAAGTAATGGAGATTTTTTTTAAGATTTCAGGTCTACACTTTAATAGATCAAAATTAAAATGTCTATTTTTAAATAAGAAAAAAGAACTACAAGTTACAGATAAAGCCATCATAGTAAAACAAAAATGTACGCTAAATTATTTAGGAATGGTGTTATGCAAAAATATGAACAAAACAATATTAATAAATTATAAAAAAACATTATTGAAACAATAAAAATATATACAGAAAAGTGGAACAAAATTATATTACATTTTGAAAACAGATTGCAATTAATAATAATAGTCTTACTGACAAAATACTAAATGTAGCATTAGCAATACAGTTAATTCCAGAAAGATGCATTCTTAAAGAAATAAACTCATGTTTAATAAATTTTTTATGGTATCCCAAAAAGAATAGAGTAGCTCTAAATCATCACATTAGACCCTGGAAACAAGGAAGATTGAACTTCCCAGAAATAGAAATATATATAAAAGCATATGTGCTTAAAACTACAATAGACTAGATAAAACCAAATTATTTCACCAAATGGAAAGAATTAACAATGACTTTATTAACAAATTAATTTAATCTGTTAAAACAGTTTTAATAGTAGACAAATCAAACAAACCCTGGTACATACCATGCATAAGCATACAATATAATATAACAAAACCTTCTAAAACAACACTGATTAATCATTACATCAATTCCTTTAGGAAACATATCAATGCAAACATAGATCTAAAACTTTGGTTTGACCTTTTAACCCCATTTCCCATCACTAAGAACTTTCCTCACAAAATATATAGGGGAATAATAATGTCCTGAGAACAAAATGGATTTGTATGCTAATTTCAATGTGTAAATAAATTAAATGTTTTAGATATACATATGATAAAAACTGCTTACAATATTCCAACACAGGATTGGTTAACTTTACAAAGCATTCTAATGTAAACTCAAGATTTATGCAGATTAATTAATTCCTCATTTAAAGATATTCCAAATCTAATAAGTTTTCTGTATGAATTTATATTTTCTGTATGAATTTATATATAATAGTTGTGAAAAGAAAAATTCCATTTCAAATCTATATAAAGAGTTAATAACATATAAAACAATTCCCAAACCAGCATACTGGTAGTTCTTAACAAAAGGTCAGTCATTGCAGTTAACAGAAGAAATTAAAACTAACATCTTACTATCAGTTAATTACACCTCTAACACACAGTACTGAAAAATATTTAACTGGAAATAGTTACATACAGTATTTTTAACACCAGATAGAATTAAAAAGATCAGTACTACTACAGATGTTTTTTTGCTGGAGGTGTGAAAAGTCAAATAAAGCAGACTGGATTCATAGTTTTTATGAATGTAATAAAATTAAATCATATTGGAATGGAATCAATCATTTTTTACAAGCTTTATTTAATGAATCCTTTACCTTAACTAAAGTATTGATTATACTAAATGTAAATGAAGATCCCTACCTGAATAAGACAAATATGTATTTGCTATGGACAATACTTGCTACAGCTAGGAAATGTGTAACCAGAAGGTGGAATTCAAATACACCCTTGACCTTGGAAGAATTCTACACTTTACTGAAGACAACTGCATCGATGGAAAAAAAAATCAAAGAACTACGAATCTATCCCAGGCCATTGGTAAATAATCCTTGGAAGAAAGTTATATCTTTGTTGGACACTCTGCAATAATCAAAATTGTATCTCTGATAACTGATCTGTTAATTCTATATTTAATAACATACAGTGTATATAAGTGAAAGTCAGGCTATTGTAAATATTGTATATAGTTGTTTAAAATGATATTTAAAAATATTATGTAAATGTTATTTTAATTGAAAATAAAAAAAATTTGAGGAAAAAAAAAGAAATATCTTCCATTAGATGAAGCAGTGCATTATTTCAATACTGTCTTCCTAGATAACCTTAACTCTATAGCCTCCATTAAAAAAAGAGAGTTAAACATAATCATGTTCCTTGGCTATCTAAGTCAGCCAAAAAAAAACTGATTAATAGAGACCGAACATGGAACTAAAACTGCCAAACAAACTTGTGAAGTCGAAAACCCCGAAGGAAGCTTTCTGCACGTTTTGATACAATAATCCAATAAACGAGCAAGATGACTGTAAAAAACGTAATGTGAGCACTTTTATTATACAAGAACTTTCGGAAGGCTTAATAACCGACCTTCTTCAGACAAAACAGTTAATGGCAAGCAAAGGTTAATTTAAATACTTGTAACCCCACCCTGTTAATAAACTTTTAATTAAGAGCCCGCCTTCATTTAAAAACTCCTTATACTTATACATATACATCACAAGTAAAAACATTTTTTAAAAACGCCATTTTTTAAAAACATTCCTTAAAACCTAATATATGTGGATGTTAATCGTATAAACAGTTTTTTATTGTTTATTAAATAGTGTACGATTGAAAACCACATTTTAAATAATAAAAGATCGATCCTATTATACTTAATTCAAGTTATGCACACCTATATACCTGTCTTGAAATAATGCAAAACCCTAGTCACCGTACAGGGCAAAACTGCCCCCCCACCACCCAACATGCCTCAACCCTCCATCATTGAGGCCACACAGTTACCAAACACAGGACATGTTATAACACCAGAGCTTACCCCTGGCTGGACTAAGAAACTGTCAATCCATCTGAAAGTAAAAACTAACACTATACTTGGTTGTGAACCAATGGTGAATTATTGAACTATACTTCCTCAAACACACATGGTGTAATATCACTGTAAACCCTAATGTATATGGGTGCTAGTGTACACCTAGTGGTATGATCAATACTAAGATGGGAACATTTATTATCTCCTCAAGGCCAGAGTTTTAAGAATACAGGACAAAGAAATGGCATCATTTAGTCCAGGGTATATATATGCTCCTGTTCTAATCTGCCAAAACAACTCTTCCTTTTCTAAGTTGACCTGCCAAGGGCCACAATTTGGGTCCATTGCAATTTGTTTTACCACGGCAAAACGGAAAGCATGACTAGGATAATCCATAACATGACGAGCTAATGCATTCTTTAAATCTGCCTTTGATACTGCATAAAGATGTTCATATATGCGTTTCTTAAGTGCCCTTTCGGTCTTCCCTATGTAGAAGGCCGAACATTGATTACATAGGGCTACATAAACCACTGCTTTAGACCCACAATTAAAGTTACCCATGACCTTGTATATGTTATTATTCATGTTAAATTGTGTCCCTTCCTTAATATTTTTGCATTTGCTATGTATTTGCTATGGACAATACTTGCTATATCTAGGAAATGTGTAACCAGAAGGTGGAATTCAAATACACCCTTGACCTTGGAAGAATTCTACACTTTACTGAAGACAACTGCATCGATGGAAAAAAAAATCAAAGAACTACGAATCTATCTCAGGCCATTGGTAAATAATCCTTGGAAGAAAGTTATATCTTTGTTGGACACTCTGCAATAATCAAAATTGTATCTCTGATAACTGATCTGTTAATTCTATATTTAATAACATACAGTGTATATAAGTGAAAGTCAGGCTATTGTAAATATTGTATATAGTTGTTTAAAATGATATTTAAAAATATTATGTAAATGTTATTTTAATTGAAAATAAAAAAAATTTGAGGAAAAAAAAAAGAAATATCTTCCATTAGATGAAGCAGTGCATTATTTCAATACTGTCTTCCTAGATAACCTTAACTCTATAGCCTCCATTAAAAAAAGAGAGTTAAACATAATCATGTTCCTTGGCTATCTAAGTCAGCCAAAAAAAAAACTGATTAATAGAGACCGAACATGGCACAAATGGAGAAAAGATAAGACCCCACCCAATGACACCGCCTTCAAAATACTTAAAAAAAAAGCAGAACAGGCCATTAATCAGGGACAAAAAGACTTACTTCTCTCAATAAATAAACACCCACAGTAATAATCCCAGACATTTCTGGAAATCTGTTAACTCATTACCAAATCCTGGCAGCACCCAAAACCCATCTCCATTTCCAGACAAACGCCAAGTTGAAATCCCTGGAATATTTAATAAAAACTTTATTGATATTATCCTTATATCAGTAAATGCATGCAATACCCCAACCCCCATTAACTCATCCACTATACCTCAAGGCAATATCAGCTCCATACCATCCTTTAACTTCCAACCTGTAGCAACCTATCAAATACAAACATTAGTTGGCAAATTGATACCAGGCTCTTTATCTGCTGATAATCTCCCCCCAGAATACCTCAAAATTAGTGCTAGGACAATAGGTTTCCCAATAAGTATCCTTATAAACCAACCACTTGCAGAATACACAGTCTCCCAGCTCTGGAAAAAATCAATAATCACCCCACTTCATAAAGGTCTAAACCCTCATGATCTATCTAATTTTAGACCCATTTCTATACTGTCCCCTCTATCTAAAATATTTGAAAAATGCATCCACAAACAACTGATTGAATATCTAACCAGCAAAAACCTACCATACCCTTCATAACATGGTATTCAACCATCGCACAGTACCATTACTGCCCTAGTCTCCTCCACAAATTTCATCGATAGCACCCTAGATGGTAACCTACTTACATCAGTCCTGTTACTGGATCTCTCAAAAGCATTTGACACAGTCTCCCACATCAAACTTATCCAGCAACTGCAATCGCTAGGATGCTCTAATGCCACCCTAACCTGGTTCATTAGTTACTTGGAAAACAGATAGCAATTTGTAAAATGGCAGAATAACCTCTTTCTCCCAAATAACATAGGAGTGCCCCAGTGGTCAATCTTAGAACCCCTACTATTCAACATTTTTATAAATGACCTATATAAAGTTCCCTCTGACTCTACCACCATACAATATGCAGACGATTCAAGTTAACACAAAAGGCCTTTACATCCATAGAACTCTGGCTAAACCAATCACAGCTATTACTTAACCCTACTAAATCTAAACTACTCATCTTTGCATCTAAACCTGTTACAACATACTTTACTATATTCTCCATAAACAAAACTTAAACAGAGTTAGTAAATCAGGCCAAACTGCTAGGAATTACTATTGACAGCAAACTTAGCTTTGACGTGCATATTAAAAATGCAGTAAAAAAGACTCACTTCAAATTAGGCAAACTACAGAAACAAACAATGCTTAAACAAATCCATCCAAATAAAACTTTCAAAAAGTCTTCTCCTTCCATCCTCACTATATGGGTCACCTATCTTCACCAATCTCCACAATTTTCTGCAACACAAACTGTAGTCCTGATATTTGTATCAGCCTATCCAAATCGCACCAACCATTGCCAGGCAAGTAGAGAACTAAACAGGCTAGAATTTGCACATTACCTTCATTACAAACAACTTATCTTTGCCCATAAACTCATTTATAAATCTGAGTTTTGCCCTTACATCTCATACAAAAAATCCTGCGCTCTAACAACAAACACCTACTTAAAGTATCAAAACCTAGTAAAATAGCAGGTAGCTGTCTCTATTCCCATTCCATAACTAAGCTGTGGAACACTCACTCATTATCAGTTACAGAATTAGACAACATAATCTCATTTAAAAGAAAACTAAAACAACATCTCACTGATAAACCTAGCTGCACATTAACACATATCCACAGCCTCCTTAATCTAGTGAAACTGTTTCACATATCAAATATACTTATGCATATATCACACTGTTGCACCATATTAGTTATCCCTAATCTTTAGTATCCTAGTCCATACATCTATACAACTATCTTAACACATTTTCTCTTCTTTGTCACTTTCTACTTTTAATACTACCACTAAATACCTGCCACCTATACTCTACACATTCCCACACCTAGCTAAAAGATTCTAACTATATCTATCCTACCTTTAGGTTTAACTCTCTAATTCTACCTTCCCACTACACTTATCTTTCCTTTTTCCTACTTCCTCCCCTAAAAAAAAAAAAAAAAGAGCTGCATTGTTAAATATTTCTAACTGTATAATTTTCCTACATGCTAATGTTCTATTGTTACTGTATTGTGCCTTTTTACAACATATGTGCTGTTTAGATAGTTTTCTGTATTATTTCACTTGCTTTATAAGTAATTGTTTCCTTACAAATTCATGTAATGATTTTCATGTAACTTAGAGCTTTTCTCCCTGGGCCTCCACTGAAAATGGGTTTCAAGCCCAGTGGACTTTCCTTGTCAATACATGTCAATAAATACAATAATATTTTGCTGGATCAGTATGCTGCTGTCTAAAACCCAACGATTCTCAGCATTGGTAACACGTGTTGAACTTCCCACAGATATTATTGTTTTCATTATTGCTAGGTATACTCATGGAGTTAATTCATTATCCTGTCAGCTTTTTTCCTGTCATTTTTTTCTAACGTCTTTTGCATTTGTGCTCTGCTCAGCAGTCCACAAACATGGTTCACACTCTAAGGAAAATTTTGAAAAAAATCATTTTTCTTCTGCAGTGCAGAAGAGTATGGCACCTTTGCATGGGTATCAGCACTATGGATAGTACTCAGTGAATAAATTCCATTTGTTGGGTAATTTTTCCTGTGATACAGGGTGTAAGTGTAGTGATCTTAAAAAGTGAAGTTAACTGATGTTGGGTTTGAATCCAGTTGACAGATACAGAGTGTATCAGAATGCTATTTGTCACAAAAATTTGATTAGGAATGTGACTGCATCATCTTTATTGCAATGAATATATTATCACTGCTTGCTATAGAAGCCCAATGCATGTGTAAAGTTTGTTAAACATTGATGATATTTACTGAGGAATGCACATATGATATTTACTGAAGAATGCACATATGATATTTACTGAGGAATGCACATATGATATTTACTGAGGAATGCACATATGATATTTACTGAAGAATGTACATATGATATTTACTGAGGAATGCACATATGTATGATGTGCAGAATATGTTTGTTCTAATTATTGAGATCTCACAAATCATAAGTATGTGCTTATGACTGTATATGCTACGAAGTAAGCATGTAACCTAATATATCATGTTTAACTCATGTCATGCAAACTGCATGCATCTGATATGTTTTTACCAACTAAAGCACTATCTTTTTACATAGAAATGCGGTTCCATGATTAAATAAAGTCACAAACATGCAAGCATCTCTTAAGTATTTCTACATTCAGTCTTAAATTAGTATACCCTGTTAACAAAGAAGCTTGTATGTGGCAGTGACATATAATGAGCAAAGTTTAACATTTTATCTTTTTTGTTTCTCTTGGGTACAATTACCAGGTAGTACTACTCAATTTTACCATTGTCTAACTCCTAGCATGTCAGTATGTCACAAGCCATACAATGTTGCCTGGAAATAACCATAATTATAACTAACGGCATAAAGCATATCTGCGTTCAACACTGGAACATGTTTCAATAGTTTGAACATCCCACAGGCCATATCTCACTGCCATTTTTAACACATGTTGTGCTTCTTGATGTACTCAGTGCCAAAGTGTCTAGCAATCCATTGCTGTGCTTCTAATTGTGCAAATGCAGTTGGCAATGATGTGTGTCTTTGCACATAAGATGTTACATGTGAGATCTGAATTTGGCACCAATTCAAACCCATATTTTTAGCTTCACTACTGCAGACATGGCTGGCGATGAAAGGGATGGTGTTCCATTTAAAGCACAAAGGTGGGGTGTTGAGGAGTCCAAGATTTTTGTGGCAGTCCTTATGAAGTGACATAGCTTGAGGCTACTGCAGATGACTATACGAGGTCTCCGTATAAGGCTAACGCTTGAAATAGTTTGGCTAAGGCTATTTGCAGTGCAAATGACATCCCACACATTGGGAAACAACATTATCACCATTACAGTGACATGTAGAGACACATGAAAGACCCCCTTACTCAAAGGGAGGATGAATTTAAGACTGAAAATACCGCCTCTTTTGTGTAAGTGTACTGACCCATCACCTGTCTCTGGTAGGGTATTAATTATCCAGCAAATCCTGTTATTCCTTATGCTTTCAAATATCCCTGTTTTTTCTTTCTTGTACTGTACAACTGCAGCAGAGATATCAGAAAATTATGAAGCGCATCAGGAGAGACTAACTCTTCTCAGACAGGCACAGAGTAAATGTACATCTGTTCTGATTGCATGGCACAGAAATATTCTTAGTCCATCCAAATGTGATATAATATCATCTTGAGCAAGGATGCATTTAGGTTCATAGGTTAGTACTAAGCTAACTGCCCTTGTGAGCCATTTTAAGCCTAGCCAATTATCTCTTGTGAGACTCAATCCCTGCACCTTGTGATTGTATGGAAAACACCTTAGCCATTAGGCCACCCTCCCAACCAGTTTTATATCAAGTCTACATTGGCTGCTCCAATGGTTGGTTATTGAGTTAAGCAATAAGTACAACAGACTATTTGTTTGTAGGTTCAATAACCAAAAACAGGTATGCAATTGTTTTCAAGCTAGTATTTTTAAGATATTTTAACTTCAGTACTGCATAACATTGGCAATTCAGTATTAGCAAATGAAGTTATTAACTAAGAAAGCTGATATCTGATATGGCACAGTGAAATACATGATTCTATTACGCAAATCATACCATTGTGATTGAGTGATTTTATGACACATTTATGCCTTCCCATCATATCTGCATGTGACCTAGGAGTGCTTATATAGTTCTCATATTGTTTTGTGCATTGAAATAAATTAAGTAATGTGGCATGCCATTGATCTGATTCTCTTTTTTTTGTCTTTCCCACCCTATTTCTACTTCTTTTTTACTACATTGCTGATAAAAACAAAATGAAGATCAACACAGGGAGGTAGACCAACCACTAGAGTTCAGCCTGCATACATCCACAGGTAGCTGGGGAATTATCACCACAGGCAGAACAGATACTTAGCACATCTGGGTTGCAACCTGTCAGTATTGCCCTAGCTGTTCCACCTGTGTTAACTAGCTCTGCCCAGGCTGCTAGTGTAGTGGTACCCTCTGGAAGCAGTAGTAGTAGTGGAGGTTGTGATTTTGTCACCCTTCAGGAGCTGACAGGGCTGTTGGAGTGCATTATGGACAGGGACTTCAGTACATGAATTGGCAGAGATGAAAAGGTCCTGCATCATATTGCCAAAACTATACCATGTATGGCATTGAAGCAGGCAACTGACATTGGAGTCAGTGACGATACTTCTGAGGATGATGACTAGAATTTCACTATTCTCAATCTGGACATGGATGCACCTCTGAAGTCCTTTACCTACCCCAATTGGTGTTCCTAAGCCTTTATGTCCATCATCATCCCTGTCTGTCGTGTATGTCCTGTGTATCTATGTCTCCTACCTAATATATCCTACTACCAGACACTCTCATACCTAAGTACCTTTCCCAATATTCCTCTCAAAAAAAGGGGTGCACCTGTATCACATACACACAAAAAAAAAAATGATGCCCCATGCATAGCTTTCTACTTCATCAATATGTCATCTTGACCCGTTTGATTTTGTCCAATTGGCTAAACAACATTTTATTTTGTTGTCACCCACACCTCATGTGGTGACCCTTCAAAGTCATAACATTGTGTGTACAATACTTCATTTATGTTGTGAAGAAGTGGATAGCTCAGTGCTCTCCCAGCACCTTCCTACAAATTATTGTATTCTTTCCCGTGTGTTCTACCCAGTGTTTACCACCCCCATTTTCACCACTGTTCTAGCAACCCATTTTTCACATGCTTAACATGGTCATAAAATAGAATTACACACAGCACACATGGCCAGAAATGGCTCATGGAAAAGCCTTCACTTTTGTCCTCGGCATTTCCACAGAAGTTGGCATCATACACCAGTGCTGAGTGATGGTGAAAGCTGTTGAACGTTCTTTGGCAAAAGATGACAATTTTAAATTTAGCCATAGTAGTCCAGTTACTTTCAAGCAGATGTGCTTAAACCTGCTGTTGTTGGTTGTACTCTCCTACATCTTCTTGCTCCCTAAAGCAAAAACTTTATTGTACAGAGCATGGAAGATTAATAATGAAGAAATAAGTAAAAGTAACATACCATACAGATGGTCTTACATATCCCTGAGAAAATACTGTTGCAATCTCTCTCTCTATCTCTCTCTCTCCCTCTCCCTCTTTATGTTCACCCTTGTGTGATTTAATGAGTATGAAGCCAGAGCCTTTGTGGTATGATGAGACAATGCTTAGATCCATTGACAGTTTTTTTGCATACTTTCAAGGGAAAAAACCTAGGCATTAGCTAAGTGTTACTGGCTGTTTTTAGTTCACTATTTTATGTGTAGCTGCTGCTTAAATATTGTTAGGAACCACCATTATCCATCTTCTGCCACAAGCTACTTGGTCTCTGCTTTACTCTCCCACTGTCTGTTTATTTTCTTCCCTCTGTGTCATTTGTCTTCCTCCTCTGCATTTGCTCAATATCTTTTGCCAAGTACCAATTGCAACTCAGGCTACATAGAAGTAGACAGCTTATGGCAAAATCTTATGAGTGTTTGCTTTTGACTGCATTATTCTGGTATCCTTCAGATTACTGTGCCTAGCTATGTATAGTCAGGTTAATCTTCTGTTGAACAAGCTGAAGATTTGAAAGCACAGCATACAGTTTTCATGAGGGTAATAAAGCTGAGTAAGAAAGCTGATCTGGACAGTACTGCAGTGGTTCAAAGTCCCAGAATCACTGGTAGAATTAGTGCAGGCTATGTACAAGGACCCAATGACTCAATTATGAACAGTGTTTGGCCTCACAGAGGGGTCCCCAGTGGGAGTGGGTATACACCAGGGTTCAGCTCTGAGCCCACTGCTGTTCATAATGGTGATGGACTACATTAGCAAACAGGTCAGAGGGAACAGATCAACAAAGTTGCTGTATGCAGACGATGTGGCATTACGAGCAGACTCTAAGCAAGAACTTCAGCAAAGAAGAGAGAAATGGAATGTAAAACTGAAAGCACATGGAAGGAAACTAAGCACAAATACGACAGTGGTAATGGTAGCAAATTGGGGAAATCAGAAAAAGCTGAGAATTGAGATAGAAGGGAAGATAGTAAAACAGGTAAATAGCTTCAGGTATCTGGGAAGGGTGGTTGAGGAAAAGGGAAGTCTGAATGAAGTGGTCAAAGCTAGAATCTGAGGGGCTGCAGCCAACTGGCATAGAGTGTCAGGTGTAGTCTATGACAGAAAAATGCCTAAGAATCTGAAAAGTAAGGTATACAAGACAGCGTTGTGACCAGTACTACTGTATGGTACAGAAACCTGGGCAGTAAAGGCACATCAGATGAAAAAGCTAGTGGTGATGGAAATGAAGTGCCTGAGAAGGGTAGTAGGATGCACACTGTGGGACAAATGAAGAAATGAGGATATAACAGCAGAAGCCAAAGTAGCTCCAATTACAGAAAAGATCAAAGAGAACATATTATGGCAGTTCAGACACATGTGCCGAAAAGCAAAAGATGATCTGGTGAAAGAGATTCAGGACAGACAGGAAGGATGTAAGAGGAAATAAGGACATGCAGCAAAGAGGTGGATGGATTATGTGAAAGAAGATCTGCAACAGTCGGGCATAAGTGATGAAGAAGACAGGAGTGTGACACTGAATCGAGAGAGAGAGATGGCGACAGTTAACATGATACCCCGACTCCATATAGAAATTGGGAGAAAGGAGGCTGATGATGATGAATGAAGAGTTACATATACATTCTTCTTTTCTGCAATCTGCTGTCATATTACAATTTTGTCAGATAGAAGCTCCTATGTGGTGCATTTAGGTTTGAAGATTTTTCTGGAATACCCAGGGTATGAATCCAGATGTATATCAATATGCTTTTGAAAGTATGGTATGATTCTTGTTGGTGTATCTGCTGACTACACCTTTTCGTTAAGACACCACTACTCTTCTGCTATATTAATGTTATTGTTCCCTGTTGTGAAGCCTGTCTTGTACAGATCTTGCCCAAATAATTAGGATGATAAAGAAACAGTAAAATAATGCAAGTATGTGCAGAAATAAACCATAGAATAATCTATTATTATATCTATATATGCATTGTTATCGCCAACGGTCCACCTCCTTCCACTCCTTCTGTGTCATCAGATAAACTTCCTTGATTCAAATTGTTTCCATAAGCCATGATTCCACATGCATTACATGCTTGGTTCCTCATGTGTATTCTAAAAACCTTGGTCATAATTTCATAGGTTCATAGGTGTGTACTAGGCTAATAGCCCTGGGGCCATTACAAGCCTAGCCATACGATTACCCTGGCATAGTGCCACACGACCTTAGTTCCAAGTACATCTGTCGAGTAGAGCCACTGATGTTATCCCTGGGGTGAATTTTCTGTTTCCCATCCACTCTTCAAGATTTCTCTTGAAGGGAGTCAGCGAGGTGCTCTGATTGACATGTATGGGAAGTCTGTTCCATAACA
The DNA here is from genome assembly GCF_019279795.1 of Protopterus annectens. Classification (NCBI taxonomy): domain Eukaryota; kingdom Metazoa; phylum Chordata; order Ceratodontiformes; family Protopteridae; genus Protopterus; species Protopterus annectens. Next base: position 502,125,828 of record NC_056741.1, on the reverse strand, counting down.
TGGGCAGTCTCTGGGCTATGAACCTGTCCCTCCAGCATATTCTGTCAAGTGTGTAATGAGGTTGAGATTTCTGGAGCGTGTGGTGCGGAGGGATTGGGATTTCTTTAGATGTAGCATTTCTAACAGAGCTGGGTCAGACATGGCTTTGTAAGTCAAGCAGAGATCGCTTCTAAGTAGGTGATATAAGACAGAGAATAGTTGGAGTTTTTTGAGTCTGTCCATATAGGACAAGTGTTTAAGGCCTAGGATCCTCTTTGTGAGGTACTTTTGCGGCCTCTCCAGTTGCTGCAGGTGTCACATGCCAAACTGGGCATTGTACTCGATGACTGGCCTAATGAGGGAAGAGTAGAGGGAGAAATTGACCTCTTTCTTCCTGGATGCAAAACCCTTAGTAATGAGATGTGCCACATAGAAGGATTTTCTGACAACAGTGGCAATGGGGTGATCAAAAGAGAGATTGCTGTCAACCTGTGTTCCCAGATCTCTTATAATGTCTTCTGTGCTCAATGGACTACCAGCAATGTGATAATTCATGGGAACTGGGTTTTTCCCAAAGAGGATTACGACACATTTTTTGGCATTGAGCTTAAGGCCATGGTTCTGACACCAGTCATTGGTCACAGTGAGACCATTCTGTAGGATGTCAACATACCTTGGGGAGTTAATAATAGCTCCTAACTTGCAATCATCTGTGAACTTTGTTAGCCAGAGTCCCTTCGTGCTTTCCTGGACTTCACAGAAGTAGATACCAAACAAGTGAGGACCCAGGACCGAACCCTGTGGGACTTCACTCGTGACTAATTGGCAGTCTGACTTGGAGTCAGCTACTTTCACACTGTGGGTTCTATCTGTGAGCCAGTTTACAACCCACCTAGTGATATAGGGGTTGATGCCAAGCTTAGTGAGTTTTTCTATGATTCCTGAGTGGAGAATGGTATCAAAAGCCGTGGCTAGATCAAGGTAGGCTGTATGAACCACCTTGCCTTCATCCACAGCTCTAGTGACTGACTCAAAGAAGTCGACCAAGTTGAACATCATGATCTAGCCTTCACAAAACCAAACATTCCCTATATCCTTGTTTATTAGGTCCATGATGATGCGCTCCATAGCTTTGCATATCAGACTAGTCAGGCTAATGGGGCGATGGTTCCCAGGGTCTGTAGTCACTCCTCCTTTGTGGAGAGGGATAACTGTAGCAGTGTGCCATTAGGCAAGGACAAAGCCTGAGCTGAGGTTGTGATTGAACAGTGCGCACAGGTGAGGTGCCAGTTCACTCTGTAGTTCATGAAGAACACAACCAGGGCTATTGACAGGTCTCATAGAAGCTGTATTCTTGGCCTTGGACAGTGCTGTTTTAACCTGTGCAGCAGTAATACTGGGTGCCTGGCAGTCTACTGGTATTGTGATTGGTCCTTTGGGGGGAGGGTGGTAATGTTGTCACTGAATCTGTCGGCCAGTATACTGCCAATATCTGTTGGCTCGGTATAGGAGGTACCATTGTGCAGTAGCTCAGAGCACATCTGGGTATTGCCTTTGAGATTCTTTACATAACTATAGAAGGCCTTGTGGTTGCCCTTACTATCTGCTGCAATTCTGTTTTCATACCTAGCTTTAGAGGATTTGATGAGGGATCTCAACTTTTTGTTGAGGCAAATAAGGGAGTTTTTCCAGTCTTGGGACTTCATCTTATTGCACATCAGTTCTTCCTTCTGTTGTAGAATTTGTTTATGGCAGGGGACCACCAGACTGGCTTCCTTTTTTTGGAGGAAAGTGTCTTGGTTCTATTGGGTATGGTGAGATCCATGCATTTGTGTACGTGTTTGTACAGTGCATTGGTGTATGATTCTGCAGTCATGCAGCTATTCTCCATTTGCATGGGTGCTGTGAAGTTAGCCACCTCTGTTTTTAGGATCCCATAGTTAGCTTTGGAGAAGTTTTTCATGGTGGTTACCTTTGCTGGGGGGGGGGGGATGTGGATTTCACAGGTGATTAGTTTGTGGTCAGATCTAACAATGGAGGAGCTGACTATTGGTGTAGAGCAACAGTCTCCCATGTTAGTAATCACCAGTTCAAGGATGTTGCTACCTCTAGTGAGGGTAAGAATGAGCTGGTCTAGGGAGTTGGAATTAATGAACTCCAGGAAACGTTGGGCAAGTGTATTGGTACATGAGTAGTTTTCCCAGTTTATGGAGGGGTAGCTGAAGTTGCCTAGTAAGAGAGTGTTAGGTTGGACCCCAATATTCTCCATTAGGAATGTGGAGTGTGAGTCATGGGACATGGTTGGGGACCTATAGCAGGCTACGACCTGAAACGCTGTCTTACCCAATGTTAGCTGCACCTGAAGTATCTCTGATGCATTATGTTGGGCTACCAGTCTGGAGGTGTGCGCATCCTTTATGAATATGGAGACACCACTGCCTTTGGAGCATCAATCTAAGTTCTGGGGCCTAAAGGTGTGGAATGAGTTATAGCCTGGTAGTGCAGGGGTTCTTTCTGCTGCCTTCAACCAGGTCTTTGTTACAGCACAAATGTCGATTTATACATACAAGGATTGAAAAACTGCAACAGTCATGACAAATTTGTAAATTATGACCTGAAACATGAATATAACACTCATCTGTTCTGTATTCCATCAGATTCAAACATGATTGTATGTGTATTCTGCTTACTTACATGAAACTCAGCACAAAGCAACACAGACTACTTCTAATTCCCATTCCAGGTTCAATACCCCAAGATATGATTATGTATGCACTAATACTTTGTCATTAGCAGCACAACTGAGCTTGTCAGCAGACAAAAAATTACAAGTAATCCTTTGATTGGGTTGTGCAACATCTGTATGTCTCTTCTGAATTTTAAAAGCAAGGTATTTGGATTTCAGAGTGATGTCGACTCATTTAACTCAGTCTGTTACTATACATCTTCACTCCAATAGTTACACTTGTAGCTGCGTTACTATGGTAGGTAATGTTTTCACACATAATCCATCACTGTTACTCTCCAGTGCACTGTCATATGCACATTGTGAAAGTATGAGACAAAATGTGACTGTGACACTATAACTGTTTACTATTTTCATGAAATCATCCTGGAATGAATTGGCAGGAATGCTTAATTAATAATCTAGTGGTTTACAACTGTGATTGCCATTGTCATCCCTTACTGCGAACAGGTAGGTGTCCCTCACAGTAATGCAATGTACATGAATGACAGTACAGAAATCTTAGCAGACAAGTACATATTACATGGGACATACACAGTGCTGTTACATTTGCCTGTCCACACACATGCATTTGTCCCAAAACCTGTGATGTACAGTACAAGCTGTTTCAAACAGTGATGTTTTGTTAAGCACAAATGTGCATTTTCACATTGCAAAAGCCCAATGTTTCCTGTGGTTGTTCTGACTAATGTTCTGTTTTATCGACTGTATAACTAGAAATTCAGGAGGTTCAATTCTTACCATGGAAGACTTGTTTTATGTGGTGTGCTTGTGTGGGGTTTAGTAACCTTTAACACCTTTATTTCATGTCAAAAATGCATGCTCTCCAATTAAGAGTTAGACTTCTGTGGTTCTTGCAATTATTACTGTATTTTCTAAATTGTGTAATTTGATAGGTGGGCAGTTAATTCTTAACATGGAGAGCTTGTGTGTGTGCATGGATCTAGTGACCAGAAAGTAGCTCATCAATGTCAGATGTGCTGTGTCCACTTCCACTGAAAAAAACAACATTTAACAGCTCCCCCTGCACTTTATCCCACTTTTAACAGATACATCTCTGCAGCACAGTGATGGCGTTATCATTCATGTCAATGTGCACTGTCTCCCCTAAAGAGTCAGACTTCTCCTGTGACTCTTCCAACTAGTATTGTGTCCTCTAGCATATTTAGCTAGATAGGTTTGTTTGTGTCTTTCGGTTTTTCCCGGTTAGGGGTCGCCACAGCGGAACTCTGGTCCGCTAATGATTGGCAGTAGAGTTTTACGTGCTGGCTTGCCGGGCCTAACACACAACCTTTAATGAAGGAACGCCCATTCACGCATGTCGCCATACAGAAGACGCTCTAACTGAGGATCGAACGGGCACCGTCTAACTATGAGGTGACAATGCTAAGAGGTTCAATTCTCATTGCAAGGAATTTGTGTGTGTGTGTGTGTGTGTGTGTGTGTGTGTGTGTGTGTGTGTGTGTGTGTGTGTGTGTGTGTGTGTTGGAGGGAAGTCTAGTGACCCATAACTCCTCAATGTCAGATGCACTGTTTCCATTTCTACTGAAAAGAATGCAGTTTAACTTTGGACACAGCTCCCTTTGCACTTTGTCCCTCTTTTAACACAAACATATTCTATGCAACACAGTGGTGAGGTCATCTTGACAAAAGTGCACTATCTCCTCTTAAGAGTTAGACTTCTTCTGTGATGTTTGTTACTAATACTGGACTCTCTAGATTGTGCATCTCGGTAGGTAGGATGTTTAAATCTCACAGTGGGGAACTTGTAGGTGGCTGCAATGTAAGATACAGAGAAACTGTATTAACTTCCATTTGGGGAAAAAATGTAACCTTGATGGGTATTCCACCATCTCCTTATCCCATCTTTTTTGCAGCACAGTGACAAAGTCATGCCAAAAGTGCACTCTCTCCCCATCTGAGTCAGATGTCTCTTGTGATGCTTGTAGCTAATGCTATGTTCTCTAGATTGTGTAACCTAGTTACGTAGGTAATTCAAATCTAACAGTAATGAACTTGTGTGTCGGTGTAGTTCTCATGTCATTGAAATAAGGCTTCACTAACAGATGTATTGCACCCACTTCTACTCAGGAGAAAACTAACTTTGGATGTAGTTCCCTCTGCAGTTTATTCCTACTTTTAACACAGAACACTTCCACTTCTCTGGAACACTTTGATGAGGTGATACTATCAAAAGTGCATTGTCTGCCTTTTAACTCATTCCCTCCAATGGACCTCTGGAAGTTTGCACCAAAACATTCAATGAGTGGAGCCTAAGCTTTTTGACACATCAAATTATGTCTTCAAATTCAACCAAATGTACAGATCTCTGGAACCATAGGAGTTACTAAAGAAGTATAAATATAGCACAAACTATCTTATAGTAGCAGTATTCTTTAGGTTCTAGGTCTTAAACTAGATTTTATAATCACAGTAAACATAGTAACTATTGCTTGTAATATTTTGCAAAAAACTTACAATATCTAAGCAACTAGTCAAGTTACACCCAAAATGTCAGCAACATTTTGTTCATCCCGTTGACAGCTGATGAGGCTAAGCAGTTCTCTCTACTACGTGATTGTTAACATATTTATTAATATATGCAATTTTTAACAGTATAAATAAATATTATACAAACAAGAATTAATATCTCATTACTTCCAGGAGACAGAGGTCAAATATCAACACAGTTGTGTTTGCCATTTTGTAAGCTTTAAGGTGAAATATTTTAATACTTTGTATGTAGCAAGTTTTGAAATTATTAATGCAAATATGAAGAAGTAATATTTGATGTTTAGAGGCATCAATAGGAGGTAACTGCAGAAACACCTACATGCATCACCTGGCTGTAATGAGTTAAGAGTCATACTTGTCCTTTAGTGCTTGCAGTTAATACTATGTCTTCTAGAACCTATAACTAGATAGGTAAGAGATTCATATCTCACAGTGGGTAGCTGGTGTGTGTGGGTTCAATGTGAGATGCATATATCTTCCTGTACAGATATGATGTATCAACTTAGTATTCAGACGGTTTTAACATTGGAGAAGATGCCCCCATCCCCTTATCTCACCTTTACCACAAACATGTTCTCTACATCAAACTGATGAGGTCATCATGTCAAAAGTGTTTACTGTACTATTTCAAACTCAACTTCTCCTGTGGACCTTCTGCCTAATTCTGTGTTCTATACATTGTGGAAATAGATAGATAAGGGGCTGAAATCCAACATTGGTTAACAAATGTGATTGTGGGTACTATCATGTACAATTGTGTCTGTAACAACAGTTTTGATATATGATTGTGTTTACAGTCATGTACAATTGTGTCTGTGACAAAACTTCTGATATAAACTTCCACTTAAGAGATGTATTTTCACTGGCAGAGGATTACTCTATAAACTTGTGTTACTCCAGGCAATAAACATTTTTGGAAATACAATCCTTCTTCATGCTATCAAAACTCTTTATACTGCATAAGTACAGAAGGAGCAGGTGTAAAACCAGCAATGGTTGGCTATTGTGCATGTTTGTTTGCCTGTTGTGCTGTGTAGAGAGGGCTACTAATGCATGTAGTATGTGTAGCTGTACAGTGCTTACTGTGCACTTCAACTGCCATCATTCATTTTTAGAAGCTCAATGTATAAAAGAATGGTAATGTTATCCATTCAAATGTGCACTGCTGCAATTGCAAAACAACATCTCATTTGGTGTGTATAGGTCAGGCAGTAATCTGTGACTTGTGATCTTAGGAAGTCTATTCGGATCCAGGCATTACTCCTTAGACTCAGTTGTGTCAGTATGTCTGTAAATGTGCAGGTAAGTAATAATGTTTTCAGCCAGCTATCTTAGGTGTGCATTTATGGCTGGAAAGTCCTATCACAACAGTTTCAACTCATTTCTTCACACAAAAAATTATTATTGGATAATGATGATGCCATGGGATGACGCTTGACTTACCCATGTGAACTACTAAGGCTTTTCCTGTGGCATGAGGACATGAGAATATGTTTTGTGTGCTGTTGCTTTTGTAAGGCATGTGTTCAAATCCATGATTATCAACACATTTGTGTATGATTGCCATTCTTTTATCACAGTAATGACTGGATTACACATCACGTGTGTTTGGGTACATCTAGCAGCAGGTAATGTTGTGTAAAAACACATATAGCAATAGTCATTTAAAGAAATTATAGGTACACATATCTTTTTCACCAACAACGTGATGGCATGGATTACAATTGTAGCACCAGTGGCACTTTGGCACATTCATTCTTCCCAGTATCATGTAGCTTATGTTTTAACATAGTCAGGTGTTCAAAACCAAAATTGGCAGACTATAAGCATTGTTGGTCTTAATGGTGTTATTCATGAATGACATCCACAAGTCTTATAATGTGCACAATGACAGTGGGAAAAACCTCACCCAGCCCTTTTATCTCATACAAATTGCAACACAATCATATAACGTAATGACTTCTCATAGGTGGAGTTTTGCAGCTTTGTTAAGACTGTCACTGTGGCGCTTGTGATTCATACATATGTTGGTAATCAGTAGACTTACAAAGCTTGCTGTTCAGCTCCAGCCAAGGGCAACATTCTATGAATCTACTGACATTACACCAACAACACTGCATGAAGTTACTATTCTCAATTTTGACTTTGGAGAAAGAAACATAAATTCATTTTGTAATATCCTGCCAGTGAAACAGTTGTTCTGTGAAAGTTGTGGTGTGAGCGTTCATGTGTCACATGCATTCAGTAATGACTTCCGTAGCATATGTACATTGATAGAGTGTGTTTCAGATCTCGGCAATGTTGTTAGCCAAAACAACAAGAACAGCTTCCCTGGTCAAGAAACATTGATATTGCAATGTTCACAATCGTGTGAACATTAACATAGTTTCCTCCTTGTCATCATTCTGATAAAATTGTATCATATACATTATCCTCATATGTCCTTTATTACTTCACACATTAATATAATTTATTTGTGACAAGATCTATTGTTATGATGTGTGGTAGACATACTCAATTCACAGTTCTGCAGTGTGGGTATAATGATATGGCTTTGAATCTGGTAACATCTGTCTGTCAATTGACTATGTCAGACAGGAGTGGCTTTGTCAAAGTCAGTGTTTATTGCACACTCATAGGGCAGTGTTTTTATGGCATCACCCTCTGTAGCAGGGAATCCATACCCATTACAATAGGGAAGTACTGTAAGCCCTTCAAGTATGTTCAGCATGACCCACACAATATGCCTTTATTCTGTGACATCGCAGGTTGATACACATCATTCTGATATCTGTCTTGGGATATGTTCAATTCTGATAAGAAGCAAATGTTGAGTAATTCATTGTTTACAGCCGTTACTTAATTTTCAAGCAATAATGTGCGGTCAATTCATGTCTTCTCAAAGCATTTATGTATTACTGTAATTGTTTTCTTCACACTCTACTGGTTTATTGGACAGGAGGACTTATATAACATTTTCCTGCATGGCATGCTGCCTGATCATCATAAAGTGTGATAGGGCCTGCATTTGGACACTTTCTTACGTGCCTGTGTTGTTTACATTATGTTGTGGTAATGCTCACTGTAATGTCTTGTGAGCATGCTCAAAATAATCCTGTATAAGATGCACTTCATTTACAAATGGAGACCATGAATTATTGCAATGTCATCAGATCTGTGTTGTCATTTGTCAGTTGTGTACTTTGAATGCTACTGCATTACTTTTTATGATGCTAATGTATATAAAACATTCTTGTCTAGGACATGTGTCATGGTAATATATCCCCCATCTGTGGCTGTTCAGTGTAAACAGATGGTAAAACATGTCCTTTTCTGCTGTGCCTGTCACTGCTGTTGTGGGGCTCATGCCTTGCTTATACAGGAAGAAGTGGAGGATACAAAATGACAGTCAGTTATCAAACATGCATTTCCTGTATTTACATATCATATTCAATAAATGCATTGTATAGGAATAGCCCCTTATGTATTCACTGTTCTTGGTAACTGTTCTCTCAACTCAGCATGTTATCAACATTAGTATCACATTCACTCTCCCTACTTACAATGTTGCATTGTGTCCCACTCACATCCATTGTTGCATGTCGATTTGTAGGTCATGTATATGAGTAAACAATTGGAAAAAAGATTATATATTATCACTATCAATATGGATGTCTTTCTGTTGAAAATATTTCTTTGTGACATCATCACATATGAATGCATTAACTGAGTACATATTTTTCATTTGTCCTCACCTTGCACTTATCTCTACACTATTAACATTGTATTTTGTGTACATTCACCCAGTTTAATGTTCCCTTGCATCTGTATTCTTATAACTCATTTGTCCTTACTTATTATGATGTGTCCGTACTTGCTCACATAATGCATGTACCTACGGACAAGTGTTTTGTTTACATTGTGTGCTAATGGCTCACAGTACTGTTTCATGGGCAGTAACATAGCTGCTGGCCATGAAATGGTGCTTGGAAATGTATAAACACAATGAGCAGCATGTTTATTCAAAGAGCATTGCTGATTTTGTGCTAACACTGTAACCGTGTACGCTTCAAGCGACCTAGGACCGATCCACCATCCACTGTCTATAAAGGGTCTAATGATTACTACAGATTATGTCCTTACAGGAATGCAACTCTTCATCCAGTTTATCAATGATAGATAATATTTATCCTTAACCAATGCTTTACATATTCTTCCATGGGGAAATTATCAAATGCTTTAGCCAAATAAAGAAAAATGACTACTATCACTATCCTTAAGTCAAATGCAGTTTATTATCTGATCACAGAATTTAATTAAATTAGTTAAACAAGATCTACCTTTTGTAAAACCATGCTGATTAAGATAAAATAAATTAGTCTCAAATGTGTTGTATACCAGTACTTCTAATGTACATTTCTCAAAGCACTTTCATAAATTAAAGTTTGACTGACTGGTCTATAATCAATCATTTCAGTTGTTTTACCCTTTTTAGGTACTGGAGTTGCACTTGATTCTTTCCAAAAACTTTGAACAGTATCACTTTTCTATAGCATGTTAAATATACTCAGCAAAGAAGTGTTTTAATTATGGGGGGAATTCAATAATTTATTTATTTATTTATTTATTTCAGTTTGATTACCGGGGAAGTCCACTGGGCCAGAATGTGCCCATTTTCAGTGGAGGCCTGGGGATGAAAGCTCCATAAGAAACACAATTACAGGTTACAAAAAATGCCAATGCAAAGATAAAATACATATATGAATTAATACAAAACAGGTATAGTAAGAGAATAAATTGTCATTATACATGCAATGAGACAAAGGTAGCAGGTATTTACATTCAGAGCAATACGGATCAATTGTCAAGAAATAGGCATCAGTGATTTAAATAAATAAATAAATAATACTCAGCAAAGAAGTGTTTTAATAATGGGGGGATTCAATAAACCATACACATATTTTTTTGGTGTACGCATCATGCTGTGATGTATACATGAGCATGAAAAGTGTGAGTTCAGCAAGCCTCTCATAGCAATGCACAAACATGCATGAGCAAATAAAGATCCATGTAATATAAATTCCTGCTTAAGCAGGTGAATTATATGTAAATTAGGCAGGGGAAGCAATCCAACAACCAGAAAGTCATCCGTATAGGCTTGGTATAAGTGTTCGTAGTGTACGCAGAAATATTTCATATACAGGAGTCTACACGGACAGAAGGGGATAAAAATGTCCACAAATATAAACATAACTCCCCTGAAAAGGATATATCACAAGGAGTATTGGGGAGAAATACACAGTGGATTTGAAAAAATCCAAGGTGAAATGTATAATCGATTATTTTTTTTTTTATTAATTTCCACTTGTTTGCACTATTACTCAGCAGTGTGCTAATGAGCTTAATGCAAATATATATATATATATTGATAAGAAAACAATTAATACATGTATTTCACAAAAATGTACTGCAGGACCTTGCATCAGGTCTGTATAATGGTGCAGTCGTACTGTTGCCTGGCGCACATGGGCAAGTCCTATGTAGTTTCCAGGCTGTCAGCATGAATATGTACGCAACTGAGGTGCATTTTTTGAATTGCTAAAATGAGCAACCATGTCCGCAGATCCCTTTTGTGTAGGCTCCTACATGGTGTTGCCATTCCCAGTGACTGTGGATAACATCAGGGCAGTGTGTCATATTTATTTGTAACAGATTTTGTGCTAGCTGCATATATTTGCGTGGTGCACTCCATAGCTAATAGCATTTGTGTGGCCATCCCCCAAGTCACAGAGGTGACATAAGAAGGTATCAATTAAAACTGGAAATATTCAATGAAGAATATTTACTTTTGTATGCTAAGCTATGCAGCACTAATAACCATGGCGCACAAATAAGTAGGGCCTTTAAATCATGTTAATTATATTCTAAGAAGCTGATATGCATCCAAATTATCCAATCCCATTTGGTGGACCTACACCACAACTGTATAAAGTATGCATAAACCCTACATTCTGGTTTTCCCTCAATACTCTGAACCAGTAGAGTACAGACTTGGGAATTTTAAACTGGATAATGCTATGGGCTGATGCAGCTATTCTACATCTATATGTGCTAGAGGCTGAAGTCAGTGCTGCTGGTGCTGATGACCATAGGCCTAGGCCAGGGAAAAGAAGAGTGTTCAGACCCAGGGTAACCTACCAGGAGCTGCATGAGCTGAAGATTGTAGAGCACTACAGAGTAGACCTGGACGTACTACAACAGCTTACTGAGCTCTGCCACCCTCAACTCAGAGCCAGAGCTAACAGAGGGGATCCCGTCCCAGTGGAAACTAAGGCATGTGTAGCCCTTAGGATACTAGCTACAAGTACTTTACAAAGACCAACTGGGAATATGATGGGGGTGTCACAGGCATCTGCATCAAGGATACTGCACCAATTTCTTGATGCTATGCTTTCATATGCCAATGAGCACATATCTTTTCCCCTTGACGCTGAGGTGAGGGCCATCAATGTGCAACACTTATACACTGTAGCACACTACCCTGAGGTACTGGGTGCCATAGATTGCACTCATTGCACATTAAGGCACCACCTGGTGAGCAGAGTTGACTCTATGTTAATTGCAAGGGATACCACTCCATTAACTGCAAAGTCATATGCAATGCCCAGGGGATAATCCTGAAAGAGTGCGCTGGGAACCCTGGCAGTTATAACTACTTCTATATCTGGTGCATATCACAGCTGTACCAGATGTTTGCCAAGGGGGACATACCACAGGGCTATTTACTGGAGGATGCCGGCTATGCCCTGGTACCATGGATGATGACACCATCAGAAATGCAAACAAACCCACAGAAGAATGCCATAATGAGGCACATGCACAAACTAGAATCATCATAGAGCATGTGTTTGGGCTTCTGAAGACACAGTTCTGGTGCCTCACTATATCTGCTGGAGCCTTACTGTATACCCCAACCACATGTGCACAGATATTCACAGTATGTGCTATTCAACACAATCTGATCATGCAGAAACAGCTGCAGCCGGATCAGCAAATGGAAGGGATACATCCCCCTCCCCAAACAGTGCCTACGTCACCACAGCCACAGGCAAAGGAGGATTTGGAGGAGGAACCACCTGCTGGTGTCCCTGTAGGAAGATGTAGGCTTGCCTAGTATGCCCTGGCTTTGGCTAAGAGATAATGCACATTCACTGACAACCTAGGGACACAGGGTCTGACACTTTACTCCTACTCACGTACAAAATTTAAAATTGATGCCAGACAACTCACATATCCTTTACCTTTCCATGCATTGGCTGTGTACTGCTTGCATCAGACAGAGTTAGCCCTGAACTACAGTTGTGTCACTGTAGCATTTGCAAGATAAGTCCATAACCTATACACTACTCAAAAGGATTATTATCAACTGTATGTATTGGCCTAGTACATTATGTAATTAGAACCAAACACACTTCAGCTCAAGGCTCCAATAAAGGCTATCCCTCCAAAAGTACAAATACGAACGCTCCAGACCTGTAGATTCAAAAAAGTTTAATAATACATTCCCAAAAACAAGTACACGAACAATTAAGCGCTTTCATTTCCCACAGGAAACTTCATCATAATCTCATTCAGCTGGTTCTCCAAGCACTTATATAATTAAAAACATTTCATTCATTGGATAATCAATTAATGTCTTAAAGCAATAACAATTAGTGCTGTAGATTTCAAATACATTTAAAATACACATCTAAAATACCCACAATTTGTTTAACAACAATATTGCACTTCATTTTAAAACTCTTATATAAAGAACTTTTTATGTATGTAACCTTTTGTATATTTGGAGATAAATTCCAATAAATACTGCATAAAAACTTCATGAAAAACTTCATGAAAAATCCTAAATGTACCCACAAAACCAATGATTATAACCATAAATCACTTCAATTGAATTTATAAGCCTTTAATTTTAAAACAGGTACTAGTGAGATATGGTCATTTAACCCAGGGAAATTACAGGCATCTAACCATAGCTGCCAAATAAGTTCCCTGAATTCAAGTCTAGTCTCCCAGTCTCCACCCCTACCATTTTTCTGTACATTCTCAATAACCCAGAACTTGAAGTCAGCGTTAGGACATTTTGTGATGTGTCTAGCTAGGGCATTTGTCTCCTTACCCTTATTCACATCGTACATGTGTTCATATAGTCTCTGTCTAAGGTTGCTTTCTGTCTTCCCAATATAAAATGCCCAACAAACCATGCAGTAGCCAATATAAATCACCCCTTTTTTATAACAGCTGAAGTATCCTTTGGCTGTCATGGTATATCCTCCAACTGTAAAGGTATCACCTTCAGCTATAAATATACATTGAGGACACCTACCACATTTGTAAGTTCCAACCCTAGGTGTATTAGCACTTTCTGTGTTCCCTTCCAATATTTCTTTCAAATTTTGATTCCACCTATAGCTAAACTGCAACTTGTGACTAAATACTTCCAGTCTGTTGGGCATTTTCCCAAACATATCCCATATCCCCTTAATAGCTCTTTTTAACCAGTTTGTATTTTGGTCATAGGTATCTACCAAATATGGTGTTTTAATGTCAGTATTCAAGGAATAATGGGTGTCATTCATTCTGGTTAGGGTATTAGAATTGTCAGCTCTAAATAAAGCTTTATATCTGTTGCCCCATTCTTTAATGAACAATTCCTTCAAAGGGGTTATTAGGGTATCTGGCTAACCTCTCTCCAGGAATAAAGTACACACAAATTCTAATTCATCACGCAAGTCTTCCCTTTCTGAGGTCATCCTGGCCATCCTGATCATCTGTCCTTTAACAATATTCTTTTCGTGGAACTGAGGATGAAAACTATCATAGTGAATATACGCATTGGAAAAACATTCCTTCCTATAAATTCTGGATATTAATTTCCTGTGCACCATATCCTTTTTTATAGTAACATCCAAATAATGTACTACATTCGTCTCTAATGTATAAGTGAATTCCAAAAATTCAGAGGTTCCCCTCAGGAAATCCATAAAGGAAGTGATCAATTCAAGGGGTCCTTTCCATACAATAAAAATATCATCCAAAAAAAACGATAATATTTTTGAATGTTTCCCCTATATTGTGAATTGAAAACAAAATTTTCTTCCCAGTGTAACATCACTATGTTCGCAAAAGTTGGGGCACATGATGACCTCATAGCTCCACCATCTAATTGATGGTAATATTCACCTTAGAAATATAAGAAATTATTTTTAAGGACAAGTTCCATATTCTCTAATATTAATCTAAAATCAGTACTAGATAGGAAGTCAAAATCTAATATCTTATTCTCAAACCAATCCAACCCTGTACCATGAGGAATAACTGAAAACAAATTTTGAACATCTACAGTTAGAAATACTAATTCTGGATCAAATTCCAAATTCCCCATCTTTTCCAGAAAATCCCATGAGTCAATGAGTATATGGGGATATAGTTTATAAAAAGGTTTGAATTTGGTATCAATAAAAATGGCCAATGGCTGAGTTTTAGACACCTAAGAGGTAACAATAGGTCTAAACGGAGGGTTCTGTGGGTCCTTGTGAATCTTCAGTATCCCGAAGATACCTGGAATGTATGGTTTCTCGACCTTAAAAAAGTTGAATAACTGTAAATCAATTAACCCTTGGCTAAGATTATCCTCTAAAATTAGATCCAGTCTTCTGTATGCAATGTTTAATTCATTTTTGATACAATGGTGTACCTCCCCTCCACATTCAAAAGTTCCATCATTTTAGCACCATACATCCAGTTCTCCATCAGGACCACCCCTCCCCCCTTATCAGGTTTCATAACTCTTATATTCTTGTTACAGGATAAAAAAACAAGTACCATTTCCTCTTCCCTTGTAAGGTTATGATGACCAAACCTCCTAGTCATGAAATACTGTCTCACTTCATGTGTAACCAAAGTCTCAAAATTCTGAATTTCCTGGTGCAATGGTGGATTGTAAGTACTCTTTCTGTGTATTAAATTCCTATTAGGCATAGTGTACTGACCATCACCCAGTAACACCTCCAAGTTTAACTTCGCACTGAACATCTTAATGTCCAAAATTGACCTAGCCAAATCCCCTTTATTGGCCAGGACAAAGGTAAAACCCTTTTTAAAAAGGCTAAAAAAATTCTTATCCACCGTTAAATTACTGCAATTGTAAATATGGAAGCTATCCTCTGTCACTGTTCCTCTTAGGGCTTCATTATCAGGTCTACCTAACAACATGTTGTTCTGAAAAGCTTGTTCATTGTCAAGACTGATCTCAAGATTATTGTCAGCCTCCATAAGGGGCGAGTTTGAATAAATAAATGACATATCTCCATTACTGATAGTCAAAATTTCTAATGTGGTTGAAAACACTGATTCTCTCTGTGTTGTGGCAGAGTGCCCCTGGTTGCTTGTGTATAGGAGGGATGGATTTGTTGGTTCCTTATCCTCTCGGATCTCCATACACCCCCTTCCCCTAAAGAGACATCATAAACTTCCCCCTGTCTCTCAACACCTCAATCTTCCGTGAATTGAACGGGGTGTGCCTTACCCCTAAAATTGCTATAATTGTTTGGAGAAAAGAAATTACCCTTACTCCGGGTCCCTAACACATATGCAGTACCATTCACATATTCCCTATTGTCCCTTTCCAGCTTAGACATTTTCCTAACATGATTTTTTTTTCATCACCTTATTAGTGTCTTGCAAAACTAACAAATAATCTCTCTTAAACTCATTAACTGAAAATAATAAATCGCTCTGTATCTCCGAATTCAGTACATCAATTTCCATTTTAAGTTGATTAATAATACCATTGTTATTATTAACATAGCTTTCATAACTGCAATGCCACTTTCATTTAGAATGTCAACAATTTCTTTGAAAAATCCGGATTCAAATATAATATTATTAGGGAACTTAGTGAGCCTAAGCCCTTTAGGTACATGCTTTAGTTTGATACTTTCATTGAGAAACAAATTATCTAATTGGTGATTTTTGTATTTTAACATTTTGTTTTTAAGAATCTTACATTTGTCCTTATAAGTTGTATTAGTGGAAGCAGGGTGTGACAAACTGCTCTCGCCGATGGAAAAACTTGTATTAAGCCAGTCATTAAAGTCCATGTTCAAGAATTGCCTTGTGTAGCATCTCCATTTCTCTCATGTTGTAACTGCTGGCTTTGTTGGCAGTTAGGTGGAAGTGACATCATATTCTGTGATCACGGGGATCCTTGTCCACATGAGATAGAACTCTCGGTACCCTGGGAGCTCCCCTGTGATTGCAAATAATTATGAATGAGTCTGTGGAGCTCCGCAATAAGATTATTTTTGATGGATTGTGACTGGGGGATTCCTTGGTTGCCCTGAACGTCCATATCCAGCACCAAAAAACAATGAAATGGATAACTGAAGTACAATAAGACTAGAATCAAACACACTTCAGCTCAAGGCTCCAATAAAGGCTATCCCTCTAAAAGTACAAATACGAACGCTCCAGACCAGTAGATTTTAAAAAAAGTTTAATAATACATTCCCAAAAACAAGTACATGAACGATTAAGTGCTTTCATTTCCCACAGGAAACTTCAGCAGAATCTCATTCAATTGGTTCTCCAAGCACTTATATAATTAAAAAATCTCAATCATTGGATAATCAATTAATGTCTTAAAGCAATAACAATTAGTGTTGTAGATTTAAAATACATTTACAATACACATCTAAAATACCCACAATTTGTTTAACAAAGCACATTAGAGCATGTGTTTGGGCTTCTGAAGACAGTTCTGGTGCCTCACTATATCTGCTGGTGCCTTACTGTATACCCCAACCACATGTGCACAGATATTCACAGTATGTGCTATGCAACACAATCTGATCCTGCAGAAACAGTTGCAGCAGGATCAGCAAATGGAAGGGATACATCCCCCTCCCCAACCAGTGTTTATGTCACCACAGCCACAGGCAAAGGAGGATTTGGAGGAGGAGCCGCCTGCTGGTATCCCTGTAGGAAGATGTAGGCATGCCTAGTATGCCCTGGCTTTGGTTAAGAGATAATGCACATTCACTGAAAACCATAGGGACACAGGATCTGACACCTTACTCCTACTCACATACAAAATTTAAAATTGATGCCAGACAACTCACACATCCTTTACCTTTCCATGCATTGGCTGTGTACTGCTTGCATCAGACAGAGTTAGCCTTGAACTACAGTTGTGTCACTGCAGCATTTGCAAGATAAGTCCATAACCTATACACCACTCAAAAGGATTATTATCAACTGTATGTATTGACCTAGTACATTATGTAATTAACTATAGAGGGTTAGTTGGACAGAAATGGCATCCACATGGGACTACAGATACCCATTTCAGTAACATGCCTCCATTCCCTGTCAGTTGGCCTCATGCATGGAATATTCATGCAGTCCTACTACAACAGATTACTGGTACATCTTTCAAGGGACATGTTGGAAAGGGAGGTTAACTGATAGACTATTGTGTGTCCTGGCAGAACATGTGCATTACTTTCCCACCCCACAAAACAGCACTGTCCACATGTTACTGCCTTAAATCTAAAGTTATGCTGTATGACCTTTCATACAGGTGTTATGCCACACAGCATCAGTAGGGTAATACACAAACTGAACATACATTTCATATGTAATTTAAATGAGAATAGTATAGTACATATTTATGCAGGTGATGGTGTGATGAATGATTCCTTGCTCATCTACCAGCCTCTGTAACTTAAAGGTAAGGCAAATAAGTTGTGTGATGGTGTCCAGGGTTCTTATCCTGACGTATATGATTATTATGCATGTGAAGAAGCAATACGTATATCTTTTTACAGACTGTCTCTGTGTGTACTATACTAGTATGATTCTATTTCACATATTAATTACTCAAGTGCATCTGTGCCATGGTTATAAAACCTGTTTAATAAGTACATTGTTTCAACTGGATAACTTAGTAGCAGAATTGTGAAGGCTGGGACATAAAAACATATATCAGCATGTTAAGTAGAAAACACATCCAGTAACTCCTGTAACATGATGTAGTATAACAATACAATAACAATTGTGAATGAAGGATTGTGCTGTCATGTGATTCATGTGGAATTGACAGACCCATAGGCAACACACTGATCACTACATTACAAAAACTAGGAATTGATGTACTCTAGATAAGATGGATAGCTGCATGGCTTACATATAAGCATTCTGTAGAGTCTCATTGCTCCTTTATCTGTATAAAAACTTTCATTTTGTGGCTTTCTGTAGTGCTTACTGTCTGTAGGCTAATAGCTTTAGTATTGATGTCTTGCTGTTATACTTGGTGGCTTTACAGTTGCCTGCCCCTACTGTAAATCTGATCTGGGACACTCCTCCCAGTCTAGTGTCATTAGCTCATTCTACCCAATACAGAGAGAATATTTGATAAGGCCTTCTGTTTCTCCTTTTTCCCTTTCAAAAAAAAAAAATTGTCTGAATCTTCTTGTTTTCTGACTGTGCTTCTCAAACATTTTGGAAATATACGCTGGGATTAATGAAGCTCGGCGCAAGGCCAGCATAAGGCTTGCTCCGGCCGTGCGGTGTATATATGGAGTAGTCACACCATATGCATATTAATGAAGGCACGCAGCTGCCACAACCACGTGCATAGGAAACGTGCGCAAGTGCAAGGGGCGTATCGAAGTTGCGCAGGGAGGCGTGTCAATGTCGGCTGTCGAGGAGCAACCTAAACTGCTGAATAATATATTCCGCCAGCAATAGTAATCGTACCTATCAGTGTCCGTGGATACTGAAACGTATGCAAAGCATAGTCCCTGCGAACAGAAAATGAAGAATCAAACACAAATGCATGGTAGGGAATAATGGGTCCCTACCCTTGAACAAATGACATGAAAACCGTGTGCCCGTAGTCCAACGTAGTGTTGATAGCTATACCATGTGTAAGTGAAACCTATCATATGTTAGATGCTCCGCCAGTAGGTACGTCCAGTCCAACGGAGAGGGTCACCAGCTGACCCATAATGTGAGGGAGGGAACATAGCTGTGCAGATGTGTCCATAACAAAATACACGAGGAGAAATGTAGATATATGTAGTGACCGTATGTCTGAATCATATCCCACAAGTCATGTAATAGTCACATACAAAAGGTATGTCCGTATTTCACATACCAAATGTGATAGGAAATAGCATACGCATGTAAACGAAACAGAAGGAGCATATAAACAGCCATAACAATATGGACACATGTAGGCCGAAAGGAACAGTGTGATCCATACCGTCGACCAAGATTACCACCTGTCCCACTTTGCGAGTGACAGTCCCTCTGTGGGCAGATGTGTCCTGACACAAACATGTAAAACTGGCAAATGTCCAGAGAATATAGGACATAATTCTTCCGTAGACATCATGCAATAGTTGCATTAAACATATTTCACTGAACGTATATTACATAAATGTCATAACAAACAGAATAAGATACCGAAATGCTACAAGTGTAAGCTTAGATATAGGCAAGAATTGTACGTTTTATCTGCCAAACTGACCGTGGGTATGTGTTGGCCTGTAAAATATGCTGTGTTCACCGCAAATGTCACAATAGGGTTGCCACCTTTTCAAATGGCCAAAGTGGGACATGTTTGGTACAGACATCAGATTTTACAGGCCGACACATACCCACAGCCAGTACAAAGGACAGAACGTAACTGTTTTGCCTACAGAAAAGCGTATTCTTGTAGCATTTTAGTTGCTTATTCTGTTTCTCATAACATTTAGGTATTTCAGATACAGAATAACTGTGTAATGCAACTATTACATAAAATATAAGATATAATTTTGTCCTAAAATCTCAGGATATTTGCCATGTTTACAATTACATGTCAGGACACAACTCTCCAAAGAGGGACTGTCCCTCACAAAGTGGGACAGGTGGTAACCCTATGTCACACTGTGGCCAATTGAAAAGGTGTAAACACAACCGTCGACTGTGGGGAGGCATTGTCCACAACAGTTGGACATGTGTAAGGAATAGCTTGGACATAGGAAAAGGTGCCACCCTACCAATGAGTACAACAGGCTGGCAAAATCTGGAAGGCAGCTGTATAATCCGAATGTGTATGTGACACAGTCGAACGGGTAGTACCCGGATACACCAACCAAGTAATGAAAGTGAAGTACGGGCGTATACCTATGTGCATGAGGTATAGCATGTGGAAAGCAAACATGGCAGGGTATTCCACACAACCATAAAGGTACCCAACACATGTAGGGTAGTCAATGTGTAACTCTGGCCGTGTCATAGGCCAACAATCAAAGTAGTGCTCTATGGGGTGTGAGGAATTTACGTGTGAGGAGTGGGTGTTTAATGGTAAATTCCTCAAAGGCGATACTGTGTCATATGCAGAAAAGGTAAACCAGAGGTGTACGAGGGGGCAGCGGGTGAAGAGGAAAGAAACACAACCAAATGTAGAAACAGCTGCAAGACAAGCAGACAGGCCATAGTGTAGAACACAATCCCACAAACATATGAATATGGAAATGTGCGAGACAAATGTATAGATACGTCACCGTCACAAACCCACAGATGGGTCCTGATGGAACTGGCCATAACAAACACAACACACCTGGATGCATAATGGCCTAACCAGCATACCCTCCACAACACTCAACCTGCCACCATACCAGAACGTCCACCAAATCCAGTCGTACTTGGTCCACTGGTTTGTTGCAGACACAGCTACACACAGTGACCCCTACACATATGTAGTAGGTATTGTCACCCTAGGCAGTGTCAGGATTGCAAACCATGTATCCCCTGCATGTAAAACCCCCTGCATGTTTTCTTGAAGCCACAAAAATCTTCGTTATCTAACCTGTTTTGGTCCAGTTTAATTTTTGGGATATCCCTCATGGGATGACCAACTTGTGTAAATAGTAGAATAAGTATGACGACATGATGTCCAATCCAGTAGATATCTGGGCACAATTCAGAACGTGCAGTGGAGGTCCATGACACTGTCCAGCCCTAAGTGGGCATGCATAACCTACCACCCAGGATAAAATACTTTCCCATGATGCAGGTGTCCAGACACGAATAGGAGGGAGAATATAATGCACACATTTGCAAAGTGGAAAATGGCATGATGGTGAGGAAGACACTGACGTAAACAGGTCAACCCTGATCAAGTGTGAGGGACACTAACTGTGTGCAGTCATGACCGACCATACCTGTCAACCTGTGTGAGCAAGATATCTGGACAGAGCCATGAATATAAGTGAGACAAAGGTCCAAAAACAGGGACAATCTGTAAAGATAGCTCTTAGAAACATAGACATTTGATAGAATAACAGTTTGCACATTGGCATTAATGTCTGGAGTATGAAGTCTGAAACCCAACTGTCTGTCAGCACGTTCCGACTGCAGTCTTTAATGCTGAGCTACTGCTGTGCCAGAACACAACAGCATATTACAGAGGTCTGTGCCATACCACTCAACCGTCTGGATATTCGCAGAATGACTAGGATCACCACCTGTCCCACTTTGCGAGTAACAGTCCCTCTGTAGGCAGTTGTGACCTGTGAAAAAAATCAAGACATAGCAAATGTCCTGAGAGTTTAGGACAAAGTTATTTCCTAATTTTCTTTAATAGTCGCATAAAACAGTTAACTTATATATGAAACTTCTATATGTTATGTGAAGTAGCATAAGCAATTCAAATGTTACTAGAATAAGCTATTATATGTACAAAAAAGGTTAACGTTCTGTACTATGCACGGCTGTAGGTATGTGTTGTCCTGGAAAATCTGACATCTCTACAGAACATGTCCCACTTTGGGCATTTGAAAAGGGGGCAACCCTAAGAATGACCACAGGTTCGCCCCATAGTGTTGTTGTGTGCCTCCGACAATCTGCACCAGTGTGGTAAATAGCTGAGGATTGACGTCACAAAATAATGAGAAATATCCTGAGTTTAAGACTCCACAACCTTCAGAAAAGTCATGCTAATGCAAAACCTAGTATTCTATCAACGTTCTAAGCTTGTAAGAGCAATCATTAAAATGTGTTCCTAATTGTCCTCCCATCATGTAGGTTTTGCACAGGTTTGGTGCTCTAAGAGGTTGAGAGGTATGGTCCGTACATATTTACAGTAACAACCCTTCACACTTGTGTAATGTATAATGTACAACTGCATACCTGTAGTCACTTCATGTCCAAAATAATCCCCATATGACTGTATACAGGTAATAGTCAAATGTGAATGGGAACACCCCTCACTGTGGAGTATGGACTGTAACAACCCCGCCCATAATATGTAATGCCAACAGAATAAGCTGCTGACAGGTGCCCAAACACCTGTGCCTATAAACACAGGTAAAACTTCAAAATAGGGAGATAATCCCTGTCCATATGCTTTGTCTGACATTTGAACTCAGCCAGGGAAGTTCCGTTCACCAGGTGGACAAGCCTAAACCCAGATCACTACATGAACACCCTGACAATCAAAGACCTGTATGTGGCTGGACTATATGCCTTGGTGTTCTGCATATCCTCAGAGTGATTAACAATGCAGCCAGAGTACACAGCAGTAGGCAATAGGGAATGTGTAATATGTAGTACCACATTTTTCCCAGCAGGAGAATGGATGCCTGTGTTGTAGGTGAAGTGGTTAGGCATATGTTGATGTAGCTAAGTACTATGGGTATGCATATCAATGAGGGAGAACACCAATAGAATAGTGGTTCCGGCATCCGGCCAACATGAATGCAGTCCCGGTTGACCTACGACCACTGCACATATAACTTGAAAGTGTAATGAATGCGTTTGTGCTGTACACACATTTAAATATGTAAAGGTGAACATGTGTTTCGCAGCTGTCCGTAAACCGGAATACAGATATGTAACTGTTACGGTCAGAATTATGAAAGTTCATGTAAGCACAATTATCTATGAAACATATGTAACCCACAATAAGGATATGCAAGTGCGCCTGCACGTGTATAATCCGCTCACAGAATAGAAAATGAATGGCGTTTTTTCCATGTTCTATGTACATGGCTCATACCTGTTAACCCCGTAAAGTACAAAACCGGACAAAGCCATGACAACAACTGGTACAAATAGGGACAATCCCCAGATATTGCCCTAACAAACTTAGAAAGTGGATATAATAACAGCTGTGTCAATAGCATGGATTCTCTGAAGGGTATGAAGTCGTAACCTGAAATGTTTGTCATTATTTACCAATGTCATTCTTTAATGATATGCCACTAACTTGCCAGACAGACACAAGGTTATGAAAAACGGACCAAAGATAAGAGGCAAACAACTGTACATGCAGCGGAAATCTGTACAGTTGAAAGGTATGATATGGAGATATATATACACATATATCCACAGACATAAACCAAAGCAAATTATGAGATGAGGAATGTACAGACATATGTATATATGTACATATATATATCTATATATATATATATATATATATATATATATATATATATATATATATATATATATATATACACACACACACACACACACACACACACACGATACATGAATAGATATATACACAACAAACATATGTCTCTGTACATATAACACATGTACATAAATAGGTCAAGGTATAGCTATTATGGATAGACAGACAGACATGCATGAAAGGAGAATACACCAATGCTTTCCAAACCATTGCCCGGAAAGTACCAGTGTGACAGGGCCTGCAAGTTCTACACGTTAAACATGAATATAGGTGTCCTTTGCAGGACCCCAAAAATTGGTTCTGTATGAAGGGTGAACCGTCATTGATGCAAAAGACGTCACAAGTGCAACTACAATATAGGTGTACATGCAACAGTAGCAGGTGCAAGGGTAATAACACATGGGTCGATAGAATGTATGATGTACGACCTGATATCCACAGAGTGGGGAGTACTCGGAAGTGTCCTCACACTTTATTATCGCTCACATTAAACATGTCTAATGGGTACTGTGGAGGGGTGTCAGGTATGGGAATCATGGGTATGCAGAAATGGGCCAAGGTGTTGGTTGGCACAGATCTATTAGGGACGCCCCATGGGAGTGATCAATATACCTATGTGGGTATAGCACACGCCTATATTCTCCAAAAAGGTGCAACCCATCTACTGGATATTGTGTAAACCATTGGGGGAAGATGTAGGGACTTATATCAGTGTCATGTAGGCGATTATCATGGATGGACATGCGTATGACCAAGATGGTTACCATACCTGCCAAAATGTCAGAATAAGACAGCTGGACTAAGGCATAGTAGACGAAAGACAAATAGGGACTATATTAAATATACTCCAGACAAAGTCAGAACGTTGATAGAATAATTGCGTATTCAGGAATACGAATGCTATGAGAGTTAGTAATCAAGAAATAGAAATGTTAGTCATGATTACCTAACCGCACAGTCTGTCATGCCTTGCCAGCAATCTACCAGAAAGGCACATTATCATGACAAATGTAACAGAATCATAGGTCAAACCTCGGGACATTTACCCATAATGTGTACAAGTGAGAGGTATGAAGGTAACCCATCCTAATTAAATGTACAGAACTAGTGATACTAGGTGGACAGGTGAGAAGAAAGACGTCAGGACAAATGACAAAACATGTACAAGTCAAAAGCATGTATTTCCACAAATGTGAATGACAACGTATGCCCTGTGAAAGTCAATGTGGAAGGTTAACAGACTCAAAAGACATGTGTCCCTCAGGGTGTCATGCAGTGTCACCGATAGAGTGTCCAGTCCCCCATACTCGTACGTGAGCTCTGCCACTGATGGAAAGTGCAAATACCGGCGTACACATAAGGTACATGATAGAATAATTAGTGTGGATAAGCACCTGTTGGTCTGTGTGAGGAATATAACCCTCTGGGTGGGTGTGTCCCGCAATAGGAATGTAATGGCAACTGGCCTGCGATGGCGCCATGTATTGTGTGTATTGGTGTAAGAAAATTGATTTCTAGTATCAGAAACATACCTCGCAACTGTACAAATGTGCAGATGTATGCCTCATATGTGTGGTATGTTCCTCTTACAATCTGTACCTGTCTGCCATCCGTGCAAGAGCAGAGTTATGTGCAGAAATGTACCCGGATGTTATGCGATTAATGTTCTGCACGTTGCTAAACGGAGCAATGACAGTTGCAAATACAGTATGAATACAGTCAAAGAAGCATGCCAATGTCCAAGTCCAAGGCCAGTGGCAGCTTTGTCCAATGGATATCAAGAAACCAGTAGTTGTCCTCCCCCGATCCCTGGTGTGGAAGCATAGAGCAGCACCACGAGAACCCGCTGCACTTCAAAACAAGACATATGTATAATATACATACAAAATGTAGGTTTAGTTTAATGTTAGTACACCATGCAGATGAATGGCAAGCTGGAGACAACATGGCTACTGCGTACTGGTTCTTATGTGTGGAAGGGCTCTGTCAGAGATGTAACGAAGCATTTGTAGGCAATGTGAGGCAAGTGAGGCTAAAGATAGTGAATCACAGCATGTCATGCCATATGGGCCAAGCCTCTACAGTGTAGTGTAGGTTAAGGGGACTATTAGAGTAGAAGATAGATGGCAACATGAGTGTGTATGTATAAAACTCTGTAACCTCGCAGTGTCACATGTGTGCTGTCAGTACTCAGTGGAAGAGGCGTGTCATGAGCTATCCTAGGGAACGTCAGGAGACTGATGGTGTACGCCATGGATACCACCGATGTGACCTGCAAACCTGCCCACAGTGTGTCTGTGCCCGTGCGAGCCAGTAAGCCTGAGTAAGCATGTGTGCGCGAGTGTTAGCCCATGTGTGCGTGTGGAGTGTGGAAGAACGAGTAAGCTAGTGTATGAATGGTGAAGCCCGAGTAATGTCGTGTATGCGTTTGTAAGCATGTATACATGTGTACTACACACATCACACATGTACTGCACATACAGACACACATGCTGCCAATACTACACACATCAGTGAAATGGCACATGGATGGACAATACATCATCAGAAGTAACAGTTCTGTAAACTATGCTACAGTGATGGTCATAGCTGCAATGCATCATGCCTGCTGATATATACCTGGAAGTAACACACTGTGTGTTAACAGCATGCTAACATCAATACAGTGGAATAAAGCCACCATGTGCAGCAGGACCAGGTTAGTCAGATCCTGCATCAATGTTACACATCACAGGTGGTGGCACAGGTGACATCATATGCACAGGGTGTGGTGTTAACATTTCCAGAGCTGTCATTGAGCCATCTAATGTACACGTAGGTGTGTGCATGCGAGGGACAATGGTTATTGCATGGCCCAATGGTGGTGCAATGGGTTTGTGTATGTGATAGCAGTAGCTGTCTGTGGTAAGTGTGTGTGTCTGCATATACACAGGTACAGCATGTGTCAGCCATATACAGGAGGTTGTGGGACAGTCACAGACCGTACCTGCCAGGCTGAAGAGATCCCCATTACTGGCCATGGACACCCCTCCATGCATCCAGCACAACCCAGTCCTGCACCTGTCAATGTATACACATACAGTCCTGGGATCTGTACCACAACCTGTGGATAAACGTGAGTCTGTAATGTTAACCTGAGGTGCATAGAATTGTCTGTTACTACAGATGGATATGAGCCATATTCACACTCCAATGTAATAACCACTGCTGACTGTTGCCGAGATCTGCATACAATCATTCAAAGGTGCTGTACTAACATTGTTTCCAATGCCCGTGTAATACCCAGCAACACAATAACCGGTCACTACACATGTATAACCCACGATCACTGCAGCACACAGTATGTGCACTATCACAGAACAATATCAGATGTACATACATCCAAGGTGCTCACGTACAGATAATGCAGCACATTCAAGAGTGATAATCCCAACATACATATCTATATACAATATACATTATATATATATATATATATATATATATATATATATATATATATATATATATATATATATATATATATATATATATATATATATATATATATATATATATATATATATATATATATATATATATATATATATATATATATATTTGTGTGTGTTTGTAGATAGATACATACATACACACACATACACACACACACACACACACACACACACACACACACACACACACACACACACACACACGTGGCAGGGTTGGGAGCAGAACACAAATGTAACCACTGTACCACACAACAGCATTGCGCAGTTACAGAACGCGCTACCGGGATCAGTAGATCACATGATTCACACAGGCACACGTCTAGCCTGCAGACAGCAGCATCAAAGGCAAACATGCCGCACGGATGTTATGGAGTGTGAATACTGTAAAAGCAATGTACTGTTGTCATGCAGCTGGAAACACACACACACACACACTTGGCAGGGCTGGGAGTCGAACATACACCTAACTACCCTACCACACTACAGCATGACGCATTTACAGAACACGCTACCGAGATTACTAAGCACAGCAGTCCCAGAGGCAGACATCTAGGTGTGTGTAATCATCCACAAAGGCAAAGACGTCAGTAAGAAACATCTGTGATGTGAGGCGTCTAAAAGCAAGACTGAGTCCCCAGGCAGACGGGAGCATGCACGCAAACACACACACACACACACACACACACACACACACACACACACACACACACACACACACACTTGGCAGGACTGGGATTCGAACATACACCTAACTACGCTAACACACTACAGCATGACGTATTTACAGAACGCGCTACTGAGATTACTAAGCACAGCAGTTCCAGAGGCAGACATCTAGGTGCATGTCATCATCCGCAAAGGCAAAGACGTCGGTAGGAAACTTCTGTGGTGTGAGGCATCTAAAAGCAAGACTGAGTCCCCAGGCGGATGGGAGCATGCGCACAAACACACACACACACACACACACACACACACACACACACACACACACACACACACTTGGCAGGGCTGGGAGTCAAACATATACCTAACTGCCCTAACACACTACAGCATGACACATTTACAGAGCGCGCTACTGGGATTACTAAACAAAGCTGTCCCAGAGGCATACTTCTAGGCGTGTGACATCATCCGCACTGACATGGACGCCGACAGGGATTGTATAGAGAGTGATAAGCCTGAAAGCATACAGGCATATTACTGTCCCACGGTACACATAGACAAACACACAGCAGTGGTGTGATCGTGGCAACGTAAGATTTACGGTGCACTACGACAACATGACATAGTCACAGGATGCACCACAGACAGTACACCCTTCAAGATAGTCGACCAGTGTGTACTTAGTAGGCATCCATCATGACATTGAAAATGGAAATCTGTTGCCTGGATGACCACCATGGCTATACAGGATGTCAACGGCTATGCACAGAGGGACATCACCGACTCAAGGTGTCACTGAGCATGGCTACACGCTTAGTAATACATGTCCATTCGGACTGTACTGTGTGTCGATCTACACAATGGTGTACTGGGCATGTTCACACACTTAGCAGTTGCAAAGGGCCGTCTTGCATGCAGACGGAGTCTCAACTCACAAGGGCTCAGTTGGGACTGTCATGTGTGTCCATCTACACAACAGCGTACTGGGCATGCTCACACACTTAGCAGTTGCAAAGGGCCGTCTTGCATGCAGACAGAGTCTCAACTCGCAAGGGCTCAGTTGGGACTGTCATGTGTGTCCATCTACACAACAGCGTACTGGGCATGCCCACACACTTAGCAGTTGCTAAGGGCCATCTTGCATGCAGACAGAGTCTCAACTCACAAGGGCTCAGTTGGGACTGTCATGTGTGTCCATCTACACAACAGCGTACTGGGTATGCTCACACACTTAGCAGTTGCAAAGGGCCATCTTGCATGCAGATGGAGTCTAGACACGGAAGGGCACAGTAAGGTATAACTGTCCCCACTCACAGAGTGGTCACACACATGCAGTGACCAGTACACACTCAGCTGCCATCACAGCTGTCACAGGTGCAGATCCCAGACGTACACACTGCAGTCTACACTGTAGCCCTCGAGACATCACCATGTCATTGCTGCAGCAGTACACAGCCATACATTACCACAACACTGTGTGACACATGACCAGTGGACTGTACAGTGGTCTACAACAACTGTGCAGGGTACACATTTACTGACAGGGTTCCAACAGGTGTTATGCATTGCAAGTATACCACTATACATGACCAGGTGAGCTCAAGACATACCAGGGGTCCCGGGTCTTACACAGCTTTTTCAGATGAGTGTTGCTGTACACCAACGAACACACATGTTTGGATATGTCAAACATGTGATTGTAGTGGATGTGTGCATGGACCACACACACAACACATATGTACATAGCTAAGCCTTTGCTGTCCCCCCGTGCAGAACAGTGGCCTAAGCAATCATACACACGCAAATGGAAGGTGGGTCCATGTCTGTTGAATGCTCACAGTACAGGAGGTAGCAATATTGACGGAGGACACATTCACCTGTAGTAGTCGCCCATGACACCCATGATATCATACCACAGTCCATGTGCTATGTATGTCAACACACATGTCCGCCAATAGCAATGCATACAAACATGGCTACAGGAGACACATGTAGGACCAACGCACATGCACAATCTGTACTGTGCATGCAGCAACCATGCATGTGCAGTGGCCGATGTCTGTAACACAGCTGTGCCTAACTCCAACATGCAGTTGCAATGCAGCCCCATCATTGACACCTGTACATGGTGACATACAGACAGTACAGTTGGTTGTACATCACGTATGGAGGGATCTGTGTACATAAAGTGGTGATCCACCTGTGTAGATGTATGTGTGCTGGGGATGGCTCACAGGTGTGTCACACACCACCCTACCATGCCATGTGCAACAGTACGCTATGTCACTGTTACTTGATGGTGATGACTTAATGCATACACAGCGGTCAGGTGTAACCAACTGTATGTCACGTGACACCTGTATCACTGACATCCTCCCATGTGCACATAGCCACACAATTGCCAGACATAGTGTTGGTACACATACTGCGGACAGTACCGCTGCATGTCAAGGAAACGGATCATCATATGGCAGGTGTATCATTCCCAGCACTGCCGTGTGTGTCCGCTTGTGTGACCACACATGCCACATATGGTGGGGACTATGTCCCAGATGTAACACATCCCTGTACACCGTTGTAGAGATCTGTACATACTGCAGTGTGGAAAGCATGACTTTGGCAGGTGTGGTGCATCACACACATCGGCTATTCATACACACATATCTGGTCACCACAGTGTGTGTGTGTATGTATGTATGTATGGCTGTCTGGTGCTTGGTGTGAGGGTGTATGCTACCATACTGTGGAAACAGGATCACTAACACCTCATGGTGATGCAGTCTACTACACTGTTGATGCCATCGGTCCCAGCCATACTGGCTACCTGTGCATGTCCCTTCTCTGTGCCACGTCATGTGCTTGCAAAGTACTACGAGGGTGATGACCACATAGGCAAGGGTCCACACCTGAACACTATGGGGTGTGTTATAGTGCTGTAGACCCCGTGAATGTGGCCATGTTCCTGTACTGTGACAGAGTATTAATACTACACAGTGTGGCCTCATGCTATCAGGTGGCCTCTAATGTCATCACTGGCCTGACAACTGTGTACAACCCCTGCATCATGTCAACATACCTGTGATGTTTCCCGGTATGTATGTCTCATCTCTGTTCGCTGTAGCCTGTTCGACTGACCACATGCTTCAGGTGCAGTAAATGTGCAGACATCTGTGTCATGTTTGGACATCTGTGTCATGTTCGACTGTCCAACAGTCAGGTTGAGGGTACATTTAGCATGCTGATATTGCCATACATGCCTGTGAGTACTCCACAGTTACAAATGGGGGACTGCAAACACTGCTACCTGTAGGCACATGCCAGTACATCATAGGAGGGAACCAGGGCATCATTACCAACATGCTGTTACTGTTGTAACCGAGACACATACTGCTAACATATCACAATGCATTCTGCACCTGGACTACATGGTATGACTGGTGCATGTTGACAGTACACCACTGATGTCACATACACATCTCTCAGTATTCACAGACATCCAATGCAACATACACATCCCTCAATATGCATACACAAGTAATGTTAGATACACCTCTCACTATTCTGTTCACCCTGTGCATCAGACCATATGAGCATATCCCTGCACTGATGGTGTGGATGACAGGGATTCGGCACAGGCTTCATCATATGCACAGGGTGATACTGTTTGCCAGGGGCATAGGCTGCACCAATGGATGACATCATGTGTGCGGGTAAGGGCCAGTGATTTGAATGGACATGTCTGTTCCGTATGCATGTGGGTGTTGTGGAGCCCTACAGTTGTGTTTGCTGTGTGCGTGTATGTGTGCACACAGTTCTGTCATTTGTGAGGCCTACACAAGGGTATTATGGACAGCTCCAGATTGTACAGATCAGGTTGTACAGCTCACTGTGACTGGACACAGCCACATATTCTGTGCCTGCCAGGGGTTGCACGGGCACTACCAGACAGAGGTACAGAATGGCTACTGTCCAACGACACGTGGCCACTGGAACCATGTCCCCACCAGGAACCTCCAGGGCCACGTCCATGTGGCCTGCTGTGACCTGGTGTGGACATGGCAGCACCAGCTGCACTGCTACTGCTACCGGCACTATGGGAGTGGCCATGTGAGGTGGCACGCTCACGCTGACCTGCACTAGGTGGTGTAGCTGACCTACATCCATGTGTTCTACGCCTCACCCCTACCAGATGCTCCAGCACAGACAGCTCACACTCGCGGATTGCCATGCCACGGTCAAGGATTCTGACCATGTCACCCAATCGCCTGTCCAGAACATCAGCAAGCTGCTGTTGAGCACCTGCCAATGCCTGGATGTTGTTGTTCAGGGTACTGATAGCAGCCCTCTGCAGCCTCTGCCCTTCTCTGTTCTGCCATTCTGCACGTGCCGCCATTACAGTCTGGACCATGCGTCTGGTGATCCCAGCTGCTGCGCTATGTCCTGCAGGTGCATGTCTGCCAGAGGTCCACCTATGAGCAGCACCAGCCACATGCCTGTGTGGCACATCTGCAGTCAGTATACTGGCACCATGGTGTGGAGATAAACCTTCTGTAGCCACCACACGTTCCTGTTCAATGCTAACAAATGCTGACTGACCTTCCTCTATGGCCACTGCAGATGCGGTATGTGTTGGCAGCTGAACTGTGTGCGGGGAAGAGGGGGACATAGCTGGGATGGCAACCGTTGGCACTGACTCCACCCCTGACATCCCTGCCTATACCTCGTGCATATGTTCATCACTGCTAGCATCTGTGGGGACACTATCAGATGGACCGCAGGAGGGTAACGCACCTACATCACCTGTGAATGCAAAGAAATACTCTAAATTACAATAGACACACACACACTGACAGATACACACACTGACACACAGACACACACACACACACACACACACACACACACACACACACACACACACACACTGACACTGACACTGACACTGACACTGACACACACACTCTGACACATACACTGACACACCATGCATGTGTGATGACAGATGGCATGCAGCATGCCTGTGATACAGCTGACAGCATGCAGCTCAGACATCAATAGTGTTTGTAAGCATACCCCCTGGAATGTACACTATAGCAGGCAGGTGTCATATCATTATCCATGCAATTCACATGATCATGGTAGTATGCATGCATCCCTGTGATACACTATGTGGACCAGAACAGGATAACAGTACACATGGCTGACGTGACCTTGACATGTAATCTGCTGACATGTTCATTAACATGCATGCATGCCTGACACAATGGTGTTGTGACACATGTACAGCATTGTACTGGTTATCACATTGCTGTGTTGTCCATATGCCCTACAGATAGAATGCATGTTGAGCAAATATGCATGGGCATGGTAGGGGACTGGGCCATCTACATTGCTGTACAGTGTGATGTACAGACACTGTGCCATTGCATGGCATCATGAGGCGTCTATATTGCTAAACAGTGCATGTTATGTACACATTGCATATCCAGAACTGCATGCATACCCATGACATACCTGTAGATTGTGACCTACGATGCTGAGGTGTATACACACCCAACCATGCGGTGTCATGTGACAGGTCACTGGAGGACATACAGATGACACCCCTGCACGATGACTACAGAGTGTTAGCTGCCTGGCAACCATGTCCACACATAGCAGACCTGTCATGTCACCATTTCACACATGACATTGATGTACCATGCACACATGGTGCACAGCTAACAGTAATGTCCTACGGCAGGGGGGGAAAAGTACAGTTTCTGTGGCCTGGTGTCACTGTCAGTGGAATCTTTGAAGGTGACTACCATCATGCTATGACACAGACATCATGTTCAATACATCTTATGAGGTACATGTCACTGACACCTCCACTAGCTGTGCACAGGCATTTATGATGTGCAGCATACCACATCAGCTGTACGACAGTCTAGTATGGCTGTACTTGGACCATGTGTGGACAAAGTGGGACAGGGTGTATCCACATCCCATCTTCTGTGTGGCCACGTGTCTCTGGCCATCCCCCATGGCCATGTGTGCACATGTGTTGGTCATGTATGTGATGGCCATCTATCACACATGTCTGTGTTGTCCCATATGACATACACCCATAGATGTTGGTTATGTCACCATCCACAGGGCTATGCAGACAACAGGTGTGTGTCTGGTATGTGGGGTATGGGTTATGGGAAATTGTGACAATATTGCAATCAAAACGCTACGTGTCTCAGACATGTCAGATGGAACAGCACAATGTGTGAAACCATTGCAGGGGCATATAACACAATGGTGATGCCTGTTGTCTGCCCATATTACTGCTCACTGTGCGGTACTGGTTTGTGTACCACACATTTTGTTCCACTGTATAGTACATATGCCTCCATTGTAGAACACCTCCACCATTGTATGCACAGTTGGACACACATGTAGCAATGACAAATACTGTAGTTTCATGTCTGTGTATCATTTCAGTTGTATATATTTCACATGGGTGGCCTGTGTGGATGATGGGTGATGCGACCTGTATATCCATGTATTAACTGGCCACATGGCGAATAGATCTATGCTTTGACTTGCCTGATACCGATGATAGACTCACCTGCAACAAACTCTTGTCTGTGCGGCATGCCAGAGGTATCTGTATAGGGTGACACAGCAGTATGAACATTATCCATGACTGTATGACAGCCACAGGGTGCACAGTGCAGGTTAACACATTCACCTGTACAATTGTATATAGTCAGCACATGTGTGCATACCATACCTCTCAACCTCTTAGAAAATTAAATGTGGACAAAGCCTACTATGATGGGGGACATATAGGGACAACTGTATCATATTGCTCTTACTAACTTGGACATTTGATAGGCCAATAGGTTTGCATGCACATGGGTTTGCAATGGAATGTGCAGTCATAAACACAACTGTATGTCATCATTTAATGGCTCCATTCCTCAGCTATTTGCCAGAAAGGGACAGATATTAAGGGGAACACACCAACAATATGAGGCAGACATCTGGACATCCTGCAAATACCCGTACAGTTCAGAGGTATGGTGCATACACAGGGTAGCATAAAGCATGTGTGTCCACATACCTTGCATATGTTGTTACATTACATGATGTACACTAACACATGCACGTACGTGGGATATACTGGCCATATGTTCAGTACTGACTTACCAGGCAATTCCAGGCTCATTGGTTGGGAGACACCCACCTCCACGATGGCAGCTAGTGTTTGTGGGGGCTGTTCCGAGGGTGTTCCCAGACTGGCCAGTAGCTCCTCTGTGTGTGTGAGTGGAGGCTGGGTTGGTGGCCCACCACCCGTACCACCTTGTTCTCTGGCGATTGCAGTGGCATGCTGTTTTGCATGACGTATGAGGTCCCTGCAGTGTCTGCCCACCTGCTGGTAGGTGCGGTTGTGGCCACCCACTTCGTTGACCCTCCTGCGAAGATCCTGCCACAGGTCATCCCACTGCTGTGCATGCTGTGGCACATGGCTAAATAACACCTCATAGTTCTCATGGAGGTACGTTATTATGACATCATCCTCCTGTGGGCTATATGCTGGTAGGCGTGTACGCGGCATTATCTGTAAGACATGATGAAGGTGACAAATCACATTTACAGACATGTACAGTGATACTGCTGCACATACATTCTAGTACATCCGCACAGTTATCTTTGCAAATCAACATGACACTAACATGACTGGCATGTATGTGTCCCACACATGTAACACCCAGTATGCATTGGATATCATCCCCATATATGTGTGTCACCTCATTAGTGTTCCTACTGCATGTGACGTCAGTCTCCATGTGGACATGTCTGTTTGCATGCACTGGTGTTCTTACCTATCTACCCATGCCTGATGTATCCACAGTAATGTTGTTGACCTAGATGCTGTGGATATGTCACATATCAACACAGACACAGCCTTACTGGACTTGGGCAGTGACAATGCACCAAGTGCACATGGAAACCTGTACATGCATTTGTTTTTCCATAGACATCTACACTGCACTGTACAGCTGTTCAACATCCTGCCACGGATCACCTGTGTTGCACATGTGATAGACATGGGACAATGGCTAGTCGGACGTCATTCGCAGGTAAGGTTATCAGCTATAGCATGTACGGGCTGGGTTTCCTAGCTGTATCTGACACCCATTACGCCACCACAAGGGACATCAGTGACACATTACTGACCCAGATAGATGATACTACATCTACCATACGGCCATCACACCATGTATGGCAGGGATGATATGTGCAGCTATGTGGACAGGGCTGCATGGTATGGTGGGAATATGTCACAGGTATGGTACAGAGATCTGTCCAGCATGTGGCCATCCTAGTCGTAGGACGGTGGTTGTCCATAACATATGTCTTTCAGATCAGGCTATGGACATGTAGCATGTCTAACAGCATAGTGTGGCATATGTCTGTATGCAAGGTGGATAGCATGCTGCATACTGGAGGTGAGTATTGTGGAAGCTGGTATCGGCCATCCACGCATGGGCCCTATCCCTGGAGGGTGATGTGTATTCCAATATTGGTCACATGGGTGCTGTGTATGCCTGTCCAATGATCTCCGTGCTCATGGATACCACCCTGTCATGTCATGGGTACCTCTGATGACTACCTAAAGGGCCAGGGAGATGTCTCCAGCTCAGAGAGGTGTACTACACTACACCATCCCTAACACAGTGTCCATACTGTTGAACACAGCCTTGGTGTTTCTTAATGGGTACGGGGGTATTCCCCTAGTGGTGTCATTGCTAATATCATCCACCAGAATGTGCACATATGTCACACACATCACACACACAGCCCATTCTGTATGTTGTTCACAACACTGTAACAACACTTGCCCATAGGTCATGGCCATTCACATCATCATATACACAGATGGCTGACATTTGTCTGTGTGGTATGGGCTACAATGCGGGTGGGGTACAACACATTAACCCTGGTTTACTGTAGCTGACACCATGTGATATGCACACTGTAGCACCTTTGGTAGTTGTGAGTCTGTCAACAGGCCACTAGTACAACACTCATGTGACATACACAGGCATCTGTAGCCACACATCCGTACTGTCTTGTACATCTGTACTGCTAACATCTACACTGATAATGGTTCATGGACCTGCAGACCATACCCGGCAGTGTTCTGATGTGGTGCCACCAGTCATGACTGTTGTCAACACTTGTGGGTTGATATTATACAACTCCCTATCTGTAATGTATGGGCATGCTCAGCACGTGTTCAGAGCTCCTTGGCACGTTATGAGCTACTGCTTAGTTTAGCACCCATTTCACACCAGTCCTCACAGGTACACTGTCTGTCCATACATTTCCAGCTTGATAACTGTACAACAGCTGTCGTGCACACATCACTCACATACCTCATGAGACATGGTGGTTTCTACGGCCTGTCCATCTGCCACATACCACTTATATACAGGCATGTCCAACTGGCACGTACCAGTGCTATTGCCTGTCACTATGATGACTATGTTGTACATGTCGCAATAGAGCTATTCTCATGTCCACAGTCAATGCACACCTCCCAAGATACAACACTACAGCCTGTGGGGGATGCACATATGCAGCCCTGCTGGGTGTTATAGTGTCACCAACCCTGACTGCACCTGACAGTCATGTGGGTTTTGCAACATTGGCAACGCACCCCACACATCACATGGTCCCACATGATCCCCACCACAGGCCACACATACATTGACACCTTGTACAGTACCCCTCCATACTCTGTGTGGACACCGATGACAGCCCACATCGCCAAACACAACCACACCAAACTATAGCCCACAGACACTTGTGCCCATCACATACAGCCAATAGGGTGTCATAACATACACAACACACCTGTCTTAGGTGACTGTTGGCGGTCACACTGCTGTTCCACTCAGCAGGCTACACAAGGCGATAGTCACTTACATCCTGCTGTCCAGTAACTGGTTCTGCAACATAATCTATGCACACATGCCACAAGTCAGCAGGTACGATGTGACTCCCCTTCCATGTTTGTGTGACTGAAGTTGTCACTCAGGGCACAGACTACGTGTGCAGAGACATGCAATAGCCCACCAGTGTTGTTGCCCTGATGGTGTGGTCCACACCCTGGGAAGCATTTTGCGGTCATCCGGACCTGCTACCACTACTACGAATGACTGTGTCACTCCCAACAGTTGGCCATGCTTCTGCTGTCATTCCACAGCCATCTAGTATACGTCCACTCTGACAGACCCAGACAAACAACATGATGCTGTGGCACAGTTGACCTGCACCTGTCAGCCCTGGGAGTACAGATCACATGTTGGACTCTTGCTGCTTTTATACTGCCTGTCTTGCACAGTGCCCAATAACAGTCACCACCAGAATGGGAACTGGCTAGCGAAGCATGTGGTCATGTCACACAATGCTTGACATCATCCGCTGTGACGCATGCAGGCAAGACACACCTGATACTGCACCACTGCAATATCTCTGCAGTGACTGGGACCTGCCTCTTGGCTCTGCAGAGCACACCTGCAATGACTGGGTATAGACAAACCGTACCTCTCAGGCACGTACCTGGACTGGTGCACCCACAGCTGAGGTGTCCCTATATTCCACTATGTTGTACACACATCCCAGCTGGTTACTTCGCACAATGCATCACAGGTGCTCCACGTGCATATAACTGTGTCCGGAACTACTGCTGCTACTAATGTGAGACTGACAGTAACCCACACTTAACTGTGATAGCCCCACATGTACTGACACATTAGGCGTTCACTGTGCGTGAGTCATAACCTCCGCTCAGCTGGTTCGACCCATACACCACCTCCAAGACCAACAGTATCCTTGACATGGACACTATCTACATGTGACTGCTGTTCCACACCTGCGGTTATCCCCTCATTGGTGAAATCCGAACATCTGCTACCCACCCTTGTTAGCCACATACCGGCACCACACACTTCACGGCATACACAGTAGATGAGTACTACAACACCAACTACAGATGTCGTATGACAGCGGTAGTTGTTGTCATGACACACGTGCAGGTGGACATTGCACATGCAAATGCTGAGACATACCCCAGTGCACTTCAATAGCACATACACGACAATGTGGTTCATGCTATTCCACACAGAGCCATGCTGGTACACACCAGAATACAGATGACACTCTGGGGGTGCAGTCCCATGGACATACTTTACAACAAAAGGTGGGGGCTGTTACTCAGTGGTGTATATTCCCATGGGTTGGGTGACTCACTGGTCAGGCTCAGTAGGGCCACAGGATCCCTCATCACATACTCCATAACAAGCTATGTACACATTACTGCGACACATTCCGAGATGTACCACAAGGTATTATGGTGGTATGTCAGTAGTCGTATGCAATACCCACATCTGCTCAGACATACAACTGTCACTCTGGAACATGACAGTAAGAGGTGATGTTGGCAACATGCTGTCTGATGGCTTCATTGCTAACATTACACCCTCTCACTCCCTGCAGGGCCACATTCTTTGCAGGTACATTGCGGTGTACCTGCAGTCACACCTACACAGTACTGACCTGCACTCTATATGTCCTAGGACACAGGCCCCTTGTCACCCTACAATATCCCAGCCTGTGATGTCCACAGAACTCTGAACAGCATGTCTCCCCACTGGGACACCATATTCAGTAATAGCCTTGTACCAGTCATTGTGGCCCCTGACTGGCACACAGCAACAGTAACACTCCACACACACAGGTGGCACCACACTGCATGACTGGGACTATTGCCCTACACACCTCACTGGACTGTTATGCACGGCTATAGGGCACATCATCATGGACATCATTTGTTGAGTCTTTGTTGTGCTCCAGTCCTTTGATGCCAGATGGGTTGGTCTTGTTGGGGCCACAGCATGCCACCTACACCTGCTGAACACCTTTCCTACAGTCACCAGAGTAGTTGATGATGACACGGGTGTCCACACAGCCTGCATTATCCTCTCGCTGCCATTCAGCACCATTCTCCATTCTGGTATTGACTACATACACATCCACCTGCAC
The DNA here is from genome assembly GCF_019279795.1 of Protopterus annectens. Lineage (NCBI taxonomy): Eukaryota > Metazoa > Chordata > Ceratodontiformes > Protopteridae > Protopterus > Protopterus annectens. Next base: position 502,085,810 of record NC_056741.1, on the reverse strand, counting down.
ATCACAACATATGTCTCCGGATGTTATACATTGTGGCTAATGGACGGGACACACACACTGAGGTTGGCATACCATATCACATACTGCAATCCAGTTACACTTGGCTTACCACAGTCCTCAGTCATGGGGCCCTCATGTTCGTTATATGCTTCCCTGAGGTACAGGCTACCACTGAGGGGACTTCCATGCCTAGCTTTACAGACCACTGCATACCCAGTGCCGTTGTTGCTCCACCAGCTGATACAGACCCCATCCATATGGGTGTCACTGTGACAGATACCGATATGAACATCATGGCCTCTACCTGCATGACACTTGGTGTGAACATCACCTTTGCAGTACACCATCCTCCCACTGGTTATCACATAGGTATTAGTCCCCTACATACATGTTGCATTGTACATGTTTGTAAGGCACATGTATGTCGCACACACTCCTGTGATTACCATATTGCCACTGTGGTGTGGATATCCTTCTACATGTTCACACATGTCTGTACTGGGTGTGTAGCTGGTACATAGGCACCCATTGTACCTCTGAACACCGGACGTATACACACATCCATGGGTACAACACCCCATGTAGGGTGTACCTTACACAACAGCTTTACATAACCCAACATTAAAATGCCATGATGTTTATTGAGCTACAACTGTTAATGTATGCGGCTTATGTACAGACACTATGTCTGTACACATTTGCAGACTACATACTCAGGGGTGATGTCTGCTGCAAAGACAGGGCCCATGTCTGCAAATATGTTTATGGATATACTCCGCATACACGACATACACAATAGCCACTATGACCATGATGCTCAATGGATATGTGCACACACGCGACAGTGTGTGGCATGTGCTTGGGGGTTGCATTCCCAGACCGGACACTCACCATGCTTTGGGACATGATTCCTATGTACATCACGCATGGACAGTCAGTAGCAGTGTTCATGTGATACCTCGCTTGCTGGATGGTGGACACATGTATGCCAGGGATCACTGCAGTGGCTGTACTGTGCAGTGATGCAGGTTACACATGGCTCTTCTGTTCACAGGACACTACCATGGAGAGGTGCCACTGGTGTGAACACTGTAGTTGTTGTTACACATTGACTTGCCAGACTGCATGGTACCCCACTATGAACCTGTGCAGCTATTACATGTCCTTTGTGCATGGTTACTGGTATAGCCCTTCCAGTTATATTGGCTGTCACGCTATTACAATGTCCCATGACTATGGGCCATATGTATACTGTTATTGTACACGCCAATCATGTTCATGTTTGTCTGTCACATCTCTTCTGCTATTCTATATGGGAGTAATGTTTGTGTCCTTTGCAAATGCACAGAGTGGAGTACATAGTTATTTCATCATAACTGTTTATACATATCTTAATTACATACTACTCACATCACTATATGATACCTTTGTTATGCATCATATGCCTGTTCTCCTGTGTAACATATCTGACGTATCAATCTACTGTACTATACATTACACATGTTTTACATGGTATCCATAATTCAACCATTACTTGCACAGAGGGCCCACCTTAGACATGTCATTGACGTTATATGCCCATACATATGTGTACTGTTACAGTATATCTACATATACTATCCCCTACTATGGCACATACTTATTGGACATACCCTGCCACTGACGGCGGGTCGTATGACATTGTTCTTTTTAACGCGGTCATATCGCATCTCTTGTGGTGTCTGTGCTGTTTATCATGTGGCCCACTGCTGGACGCACATCTTCTACAAGCATTAGTACGATCAGCGACACATCACTACATAAATACCATTCCCCACTTTATGTATGGCGGACACTTTTAATTACTGCAAACCAGGCTATGCATACACTGACATTACGTAATACAGAACATACTATACATACAGTTAGTGTTATACATACCTTGATATTGTTCTGGTGTTTCGTCTCTATCTCGCTCTTCTGTATCACTCTTTCAACTGTTATACGGTATGAGCATACAGTTTGCATATCTGGCAAGTCATCCTTATATATGTCTATACCTGAAACATGTGGTTTTCTGCCCCCAATTGGTGGTCCGGTGTGACTAATTACATGCACTTCAGCTGTACAGCTACTCCATTTGCCAATTATGCAGCAGCAGTGGGGTATAAATGAATTCTCCACCTGGGCGTTGGCCATTTGCCCTGCCTTCGGGGAGATGGCCTGTATTGTGTTTTGTTGTGTGTAATTGCAACTGCTTTGTGTAGAGCCAAGTCTATTTTGGGGTCATGTCCCCCGTGGATTGTGTGTGGCGGCTTGAGTATGTGGTTCTACCTGTGACTGTACTTGTCATCCCACCCGTCTGATAAAGGACTATTGCAAACACCTGTAACATAGCCGTTTGTTCCGTTATACGACGGATACAATTTTGCATGGCGCCTTTAAATGTCTCTCACAAGGTATGTCAACAGTTCAGCAGATGTAATTGACTAACTAGATATTTTGGCTGTGGTTATGGTCTGTATTGCTATTGTTTACAGTGTGGGGGATTTAGGCGGGTGTACGTAGCATATACGATTTTGTGGGGCTTGCATTTCTACGTAGTCCATATATATGTGTGTGGGCCCCTTCCCTAATTACAGTGCTATCACTTAATAGACTTCTGTTAAGGGAATTTACTTTGGGCCGTTGTTAATTGGTTTCTATATGGTATGCAGGTGCGGTTGATACTTTCATACCTCCGGATGTATGGCGATATGTGCAGGGATATTTGTAAATGAATGCTATCCCATGTATGTCTGTCCCAGATATTTGCAATCATTGCAGTGGTGTTGGTGTCAGAACCTCTGTCACATGGCTTGCCACCTTTTCATATGGCCATAGTTGGACACTTGCGGGTCACACAGTGGTGTTTACAGGCTGACATATGGCCACGGTCAGTACACAGGATAGCACATACTTTTATCCACATTACATACCTATTGTTCTTGGTCCTTCACTACTTATCGGTTTGCATGTAACATTTCCATTTCTTACATACAGGCATGAGTATTTCCTGCAACTATTGCATATTATCTGGGACATACTAATGTCCTACACTCACGGACAGTTGCCCTTTCTAATGTTTCATGTCAGGACACTCCTGCCCAGGGGGGGGCTGTCCCTGCCAATGTGGGACAGGTGTTTACCGCATGCCTACGGATAGCTATACCTGCACCTATCATAATCATCTACCTCTGAGTTGCCACCTACAGACACACTATGCGGACACACACCCACACTTTAGTCACACGGGAACACACATGGCACTCTCAACACACACATACACAGGCTACATCACTCACAACCACAGTTGTAAACGGTACCTACGTAGACCGCACCGCCGACAGCAGTGACTACATGTCCTTACTATCGTCCTATTGCTCGCGGTACTGTTCCAGTACTGTGTTCTTTCTGTCTTTCATCCTCCTGGTTACGCGTGTCGGTGTGTGACACGTTCCATAGTTGGCAGTATCCTGTTTATTTGTACCTCAAAGGTGTTTAGAATGTCGTCGACCTATCTATATATTTGCAGATGCCAGTGACCCCTTGTATATCGACATATATCACACTATCGCCCTTTCTATCTGTATTATATATGTGTAGATATATATATATATATATATATATATATATATATATACATACATATATATATATATATATATATATATATATATATATATATATATATATATATATATATATATCTTGGACAGGGGTGGTGACAGGCACGCTGCGCCTTTCATTGTGTGTTTGTCAGTGTATACTGTGTTTCCTGGACTCCGCACGTTTGTCTCTGTACCTGTCACATTACACACCTGTCATAGGTTAAGATTACCTCCCATTCCACTTTGCGAGGGACAGTCCCTCTTTGTGCAGTTGCATCCTGAGAAATATATGTGAACATAGCAAATGTCCTGTGACTTTGGGACAAACATATTCCCTATAGTTTATGTCATAGTTGCATGCCACACTTATTCTGTATCTGACCCACCTACATGTTACTGGACATGGAACAAGTACCTGTGACCATTGCTAGACTAAGCTTTTTATCTATGCAAAACACTGTCATTCTGGTTTTCGTCCTGGCCGGGTGTGTGTCGTCCTGGTGACATCTGGTGTATGTCCCACATTGGTCATTTGAACTGTGGCAACCCTACAATATGTACATCTTGCCTAGCAATAGTGTTGGGTGATTGTGTACATGGATGCCTGTTCCACTCCTGGCAGTGGTCGTTTTACCCTTCGTAGCAGGCGCTATTTGTTCAGGGGTGACTAATGCTGGAGTCACCTGTTCTGTACATCATTGACCGTGATCTGCGCAGTGGTCAGTGACACTTAGCCCTGTTTCGCGCATATCCGTATAGTCTTATTTAAACATCGCTTACCAGCTGTGGGCAACACTTATTCCTGCTAACGTGTGCTACACATATTCTGATGACCTGCATCTGGAATGCATTACCCGTGCTGTCGGGATTATGTTACATCCCTTGCGGGACGTGGGACCAGGAACATGCACGGCAGTCACTGCATGTAACACTTGGACATCTGCGGGTTGTACACGAATTATGTCAATTTGTATGTGCAGTACACTACAGCAGTTACTCCACACTACACTCACATGGATGACTCCATTAGTTTACAACTTGATGGGTCCAGTTAATGGTATGTCCATGTGATGTTTACTGGCTGTACTCTGGCACTGGGTATGTATATCACAATTAGGTACACACGATAATTTGCTACACCTTCATACGACCGTGGATGCAGCATGCCGGGGTGTCTAATGCCTGTCATGGGTACATCCCCTGCCTTGACACTACATCCATGATTACATTTTGTGGAGCCCCTCAGTAACACGGTGGGTAATCTGTGATGACTGTGTGTAGGACAGTGCTTACACACATGTGCTCCCGCGATTGCCTCTGGTCCAGTATGCGACAGTTGCTTACTCGATGTTGTGGCAACGGGTGTCACTGTTTGCCCCGTTTGGTGTTTTGCCTCTGACAATCGGGCGGGTACCTACCGATTTACCTGGGAACCTATACACACAGCACGGACAGATGCTGATGGGCGCATCTACTGTTCAGGTGTTGACAGTTCTGTGTTCCCATGGCTGTTGCGTGTACAATGTTTGAGGGCTGCCTATGTATGATTCCACAGTGGGCCACCTATACATCACAATTTACAGGTAGTCGTGTTTGTGTGCCATCCATTTTACTGTGTGTGCAGGTGGGGAGGGGTGTCAGTCCATGGGAGCCTACACTGTCAAGGTATGTGCTATACGTTCCCTCTTTGCCAAGGCGTAGGCATATTGGGCACGCCTCTGTCTGCCTACTGTGGCTGGCACAGTGTGTCCATGGTCTGGATCCCTCTCTGCCTATGTTGACCTTGACACTTGCGGTGGGCTGTGAGGCCCTACCCCATTATGACCCTGCTGCAGCTGTTTCCGCAGGATCATATTATGTAGCATGGCACATACTATGAAGATGTGGGCACACGTGCCTGGAGAGTACTGCAAGACTCCACCAGATGTGTCCAAGCACCGGAACCGTGATTTCAGCATCCTGAACACACGCTCTATGATGATTCTGGTTTGCGCGTGTGCCTCATTATGGCGTTCTTGCATTGGTGTGTGTGCATTTCTGATGGGGGTCATCATCCATGGCTCCAATGCATAGCCAGCATCCCCCACAAGGTGACCTCGTGGGATGTCCCCCCTGACAAATACCTGATACAGCTGTGAGGCATGCCAGATATGGGAGTTGCAGGGCTGCCAGCACACACATCCATGATAATGCCCTGGGCATTGCACATGACCTGGCAGTTGATGGAGTGGAATCCCTTGCGGTTTATGTAGCACCTACCATACTCACCGGGTGGTGACTTAATTTGTATGTGCGTGCAGTCTATCACACCCAGTACCTCCGGGTAGTTTGCCACACGGTGGAAGTGACGCATATTGCTGGCCAACTCCTCCTGAGTTCGGGGGAAGTGTATATGCTCATTGGCATGTGGTAACATGGCATCCAGGAACTGGTGTAGTACCCTGGATGCCGATGCCTGTGAGATCCTCATTATATCTCCAGTTGGCCTTTAAAAGGTACCTGTGGCTAGTATTCACAAGCTTACACATACCTTCGTGTCCACAGGAATGGGTTCCCCTCTGTTGTTTCTGGTTCTCAGGCGTGGCCAGCACAGCTCTACTATTTGCAGTAAGATGTCCCTGTCTGCCCTGTAATGCTCTACTATCTCCAGATCATGTAGCCCCTGGTAGGTTACCCTTGGTCTGAACACTCTTCTCCTCCTCCGAGGCTACGGTGGCTGTCGGCATCATCCTCCACAACACCGTCGGTCTGTAACACATGCTGATGAATCACAGCTATGGCAGCTCCCAACATGTACATTTTAAAAGTTCCTCGTCTGTTTACACCTATGGTGTGGTGTTTGGGAATACACAGGTGAGTGTTGGGTGCTTTCACACTTTATACTGTTTTGCTGTGAAAACTGATGATGCCATAGAGTGTGTATGTACGATCGTGGCTACAGGATATCTTCTGTGTTTTATTTACGAAACCACTATTGTGCTGCTTTTGGTGTTGCATTACACTTGGATGCCGTGAATTACCTCCTGCCCTTCCATTTACATTTGTGCACGTTACACCTACCATTTGCTGGCATGCATCCAGCTGCCTGCTTTCATTTGTACTTTCCTAGACCTGGCTTATCTTGCGTAATGTGTGCTATTGCCGATCTACTGTGGGTTTGCTTTGCTCTGGTATGACAGTTCTCCTATCTTTGCTTTCCAGGTCCTCCACACCTTTCTTTGCAATCCTATGCCTCCCCTATCCTGTTTTGCAGGTTTCTGCATGCAGGCTTGTCTACTGCCGTCTATTGGCCGCTGTGTGTTGATTGGTGTTAATTGCTCATTAGTATGCCAATTACCTTGCTTTGGCATTTCCTTCTTATCTTCCCCTGACCTTCCTGTTTGTGCTATTGTTCGCGGCACGTGCATCCGCTTACCGGGTTTCGGGCACGAGTTCATCCCCGTACACATGTGGTCTGGGCACCATGTGTGCTCTCAGCTAAATGGTTCTATACCGTCCTCCCCACCCCTGTCCTTCAGCTTTGCTTAGCAACAGCTAGGCCAGATTTGCATTGCTCCAATGTGCTTACTGATACGGTGGCACACCCCACTGCTGATGTCATGTATCACCTTTGATACACTCCTCGGCTGTGCCGTCAGGTACATCCTTAATCCGGCGGGTCGTTTGCGATTCAGTATTACCTGCCTCATTTGCATGGCATTGACTACTAATTCATAGTTACAGCACCGAACACTGTCGCGGGGCCCTGGCAACCCATGCGCCTTGCTTGTGGTGTGCCATGCCTACCATTGCATATTATGGTGCAATCCTAATTTGTCTTTCATTGCGATTTTCTGCCATTTTTATATATTTCCTTTGTATTCCTGTTTGCACACACATGCCCTGCGGTTGTACTGTGTGTTATGGTGGACATTTCATTAAATGTTGTTTTTTAGGTGTTGTGCATCTTTTATTGTGCCATTGACTGTGTATTTGTCCATTGGCATATGTTAACTTTGTAATACATGCGTGTGGTCCGCTTCCATAACTCCGATGTTCTGTTTGGGAAAATGTAAACTGTGTTTTTTGGTTTATATTTCCATGGGCTTGCCCTATGCCTGCACCACTTCGTGAATCGCTGTATGCCTTCATTAGCATGGTGCGACACTGCGCATGGGGTGAATTGCATACCTATGCCGAGGGCTGCGTAGCTCTGGTGTACGCCGGTAGTGCACGTGGGATTGGTTCATACCTGAATCGCTCAGCAGACATATCTGGCGTTATGCCACCTACGCTACGCCTGCGCCTGGCATAAGCTTCATGAATCCGGGGGATAGAGTATATTTTAGAACATTTATTATAACTGTAATTACCTTAATATTGCTACAACTCAAGTGCTCTAGGTTGCACTGCATCTGAATTGTTTGTGTGTTTTAGCTGCTTTTCTGTATATATAGACTTCTCTGTATAGGTAGACTAGCTACTTATTCTGCTGTATTACTGCCTCTTAAATTGTTTTTCAGTTGTGCACTTGCCTTGCTTCATTTAAAAAGTTTTAAATTGCTACTTTTGCAGAGTTTCAATTGCATTTACTGTTTAGGACTACACACTCAAGTGTGTTAGACTTTTCTGTGTTTATTTACTGTATTAATGCATTGTTTAGCCTGTTTCAACAAAAAAAAAACAATATCTTGTTTGCTCGTTTGCCACCTTTCCTAGCCAGTCCATATCCCAGGCTTTGCTTGTCTCAGGACTTTATTTTCTGTATTCAGAGCTATCCAGACCTTGCTGTGGTAGAGGGAAGTCCTACTGCTTAACAGTGGGATTGGTGAGCATTGCACTGCCTATCTAACGCTAGAGGAGTGGTTTCCAGCTCTGAAGTTGTAATTTTATTAGCCTTTTTGGGCTGATTTCTATCCCTTTCAACTTTCTAAACACATGTGTTTGCACATTTTTCACATCATGCAATACTGCGAAGCTACAGTTAAACTATTTCAGGTACCAGAAAGTCTGCTCTTCAAATTTTCCCTTAGAACTAGCTGGTTTCTCAGTAGTAGCACTAAACTCTGAACCCCTGTGACTAGCACTTGCTCTAGAACCTGCTGGAAAGCACTAGGAAGCCTGAAAATGATACAAGCACTCAGCTCTCCTTGTCAATAAGAAGAAATTAATCATAGGCACTAAACAGCCTATAATTGCAAAGTACCTTGCAAAGGTAAGGGAAAACAGCTCTTAAACCTTACAAAAAAGCACCTAAACAGGCATGTTCAAGGGTCAGCTTCTGGTGATTTCTCCTGTCCACCTGGTGAATCTGGGCATACTGGAGCAATCTGGCAACTGCCTCATGTACATAGACAATCCCCTCCTCCTACCACCCAACACTACAACCTGTGAGAGATGCACTTACATAGCCAAACTGGAAGCAAAGCTCTCTCCGGCCAAGATTGTGCTAGACAGTCAAGAGGAGAAGGTTAACACCTGAATTACTCCTCAAGCAACTCATAGCCCTTCAAAACCCACACCATCAACACCCACACATAGCAACACTAAACCCACATATGCGGAGGCCCTTAACATTAACCTGCCCAAGCAAGAAGGACCTCCAAAGCTGAAACGCAAACAAGCACCAGTCACAACCAAAGTGACACATAGCTCACAACACCAGTGTGCCACCCAACAACAGCCTCTAAGGCAAGTCAATGTACCCAAAACTTTAGTCATAGGTGACTCTATAGTCAGGCACACTGATGTCCCACTCACCAAGGAGAAAATTACAGTCAGCTGCCTGTCGGGTGCCAGGATCTGCCACATAATGCATGCACTCAAGTCACTCCACAACAAGTACAAATACGACTCTGTCATTGTCCATGCTGGAGTGAATGACTTGAGACGTACCTCCCTGGACTACATGAAAAGAGACATGGAAGAGCTCTTGGATCATGTGACCCAGGCAAGTATGATCCTAGCCCTGAGTAGCATCCTGCCTTCGCCCAGAATTATACCACAGTATAAGGACAAAATGATTGACTTCAACAATTGGCTAAGCTTCTGGTGTCATTCAAAGGGGATCCAGTATTTGTCTGCCTGGGAAGACATGATCGACAAACCACGATGCTTTGCCAGAGATGGTCTGCACCTGTCACCCCTGGGATTCAGGTTACTGGCTAAAGTGCTTGCCACCCCTATAGTGCCTTTTTTAGGCAAGGTTCAAAGGATAAAACCACCACCGTAACAGATACAAGCATGCAAAATCTGAAGGTAATGCTACTGAATGCTGGAAGTCTAAACCTCAAAATGCACTCTCTCGAGGCACTCCTAAAAATAGAGAACATTGATATCTGTGCAGTAACTGAGACCTGGTTCAAAGCTCCAGAGAGCACCCCTGCAATACCAGGCTACAATTCTTACCACACTTTTCGGCCACAAAACCAAGACAGAAACACTTAAGGTGGAGAAGTGTCCATATTCACCAAGGATATTCACACCTCCAGGCTAGTTGCCCAACACAATGCATCTGAAATTCTCCAGGTGAACTAACACTAGGTAAGACTGCAATCCAAATTGTAGGTTGCTACAGATCCCCCACCATGCCCCAAGATTCTTACTACACCTTTCTAAACATACTGGAAAATATTAAGATACAAGCAAACACCGCAATACTAGGTGATTTCAACTACCCTGCCATTAACTGGGAAAACTACTTGGGTACCAACTCCTTTTCCCAACGGTTCTTGGAATTCATAAATTCCAATGCCCTGGATCAACTAATCCATTGTCCCACCAGGGGCTCCAATATCCTAGACCTGGTTATTACCAACATGGGAGATAGATGCTCCACACTAGTGGTCACCCCCTCATTGGTCAGGTCTGGCCATAAGCAAATCACTCTTGACATCCACATCCCACCCCCACCCTTCAGTAAGGAAACCTCCCTAAAAAACTTCTCCAAAGCCAACTTCATGCTACTGAAGTCAGAAGTAACAAACTTCATGACACCCACGCAGATGGGATCTGGAAGTTCAACTGCAGAATCCTACACTAAGGCACTGTATGAGCACATCCACTCGTGCATGAATCGTGCCATCCCAAATAGAATCAAGATGCTCTTCTCCATAAAAAGGAATCCAATCTGGTGGTTTCCTGCTATAAACAAACTATACAACAGAAGGAAGAAACTGCTGCAGAAATGAGGAAAATCCCAGGATGCAAAAAAGTCCCTCACCAGCCTAAGTAAGAAGCTGAGATCCCTCATAAAATCCTCAAAAGCTAGTTACGAAAATAAAATTGTCAAAGATTCCAAAGACAACCACAAGGCATCCTATACTTATGTCAAGAATCTAAATGGCAATGCTCAGATCTGCTCTGAGCTACAACAGAATGGCATTAAATATACTGATCCCAAGGATATTGCCAATATCCTGGCAGATCAATTTAGTGCCAACTTCACCCCCCTCTCACTCCCTAAAGGGCCCATCTCAATACAAAAGATTGCCAAATTCCGGTAATCATGGCCACACAGGTAGAAGCCGCACTCTCCAAAGCTAAGAATACTGCATCCATGGGACCAGATGACATCCCAGGCTGTGTACTACATGAACTACAAAATGAACTGGCACCTCATCTAAGTGTTATGTTTAATCATAGCCTCACCTCAGGCTTTGTGCCCACTGAGTGGCGCACAGCTACAGTTATCCCGCTCCACAAGGGAGGATCCACCTTGGATCCCGGGAACTATGGTCTCATCAGTCTGATAAGCCTGATTGGGAAGGGCATGGAATGCATTATCATGGAACTTATAAACAAAGACATTGGCAACCTTCAAACACTGGACCCCACCCAGTTTGGATTTGTGAAGGGCCAATCTTGTCTACTAAATCTGATTGACTTCTTTGAATCAGTCTCCAGAGCTGTGGACGAGGGTAAGGCAGTCCACACAGCCTATCTGGACCTTGCCAAGGCCTTCAACACCATCCCTCACTCTGGAATCATAGATAAACTTACTAAGCTGGGCATAAATCCCTATGTCACTCGATGGGTTGCCAACTGGCTTACTGACAGAACCCAGTCTGTAAAAGTAGCTGACTCCAAATCCAGCTCCAGACAAGTGACAAGTGGAGTACCTCAGGGTTCAGTCCTGGGACCACTCTTGTTTAGCATCTACTTCTCTGAACTATAGGCCAACACTAAGGGACTCTGGCTAACAAAGTTCACAGATGACTGCAAACTGGGAGCCATAATTCAATCCCCAAATGATGTGGATATTCTACAAAAGGGCCTTACAGAAACAGATGCCTGGTGCCAGAACCATGGGCTCAAGCTTAATGCCAAGAAATGTATAGTTATCCCCTTCGGAAAAAAACATGTACCTATGAATTACCACATAGGTGGCAGGACACTAAACATCAAAAGTGTGATGTGAGACTTAGAGACACAGGTGGACAGTGGTCTCACTTTCAATAGCCACATTGCCACAATAGTCAGGAAATCCTTCTGTGTGGCACACCTCATCACTAAGGACTTTTCATCCAGAAAAAAGGAGGTCATTGTCCCACTGTACTCATCCCTCATTAGAACCATTGTAGAGTATAATGCCCCATTTGGTATGTACCTCACAAGACATCTGCAACAGCTGGAAAGACCACAAAAATTACATCACTAAAAGAATGACAGGCCTAAAGCAGATGCCATATGCTGACCGTCTAAAAAAACTCCAGCTATACTCTGTGGCATATCGTCTACTCAGAGGCAATCTCTGCTTAACATACAAGGCCATGTCAAACCCTAAGCTATTGGACATGCTCCACTTAAAGAAATCCCAATCCCTTGCAGCCACACGCTGCAGGGATCTAAACCTTGTCATCACAATGAACAAAACATGCTGGAGGGATAGGTTCCTGACCCAGAGACTCCCCATACTCTGGAATAAACTGCCCATACATGTCAAGCAGAGCACCTCCTTGGCCCTCTTCAAAAGGAACCTTGATGATTGGATGGGAGATAGGAAATTCATCCCTGGGATCATGTCAGTCACCCTGCTAGAGAGGGGTCCAGAGAAGTAAATATTGTGGGAAGAAATATCCAGGGAATTGTTATGGCTAGGCTTGCTTAGGCCCTAGGGTCGATAGCCTAGTACCATCCTATGAACCTATGAACCTATGGCAAGTACCACTGGAGTACACCTAGGTGTGGAATAGAGTCAGTTTATGCAACATGAGGTTTCAGGTGTCAGCTGTGCACCTCCCATTTGTGTCCCATTTGTCAGTTGCGAAGCAAAGTGCAAACAAGCCAAAATGCCACTGAGCATGCTCACACAGTTAAACAGATTGCAAATCTGTTGCCCCACATGCTATTTTGTTTAGAAAAATATACATATCTTATATATTTCTAGATTTATAAATATATATATATATATATATATATATATATATATATATATATATATATATATGACTGTATGTCTGTACTGTTCTACATACACAGATTATGGACAGTAAAGCTGCAATATGGCATGTAAAATATTGGATGAAGTGACACAAAGAAAGGGTCAGCATTAGATAATGCACTTACAAACATGTGCAACTGCATAGACCAACATGTGTTGCAATCTTAGGATTATTGGGATATCTCAAGTTCACAGTTCTGGCCATCTTTACCCAACATGTGTAAATGATACCACATATGACAGCAGAACACAATGTACTGTGAAACACACATAATCATGAGTCACACTTGTGTACATGCAAACAGCTGGATGGTAGTGAATCATACCACGTCTCCATAACATACCATGTGGAAGCCTTGAAATGTATGGCATGGCATAGGAATACATACATATATTGTGAAGTCATATGTATATAGCTACACCAGCAGGAACACCCACAGTCACTACAACTGTCTGTGTCTGATTGATTTCAACAAACATACATCAATAACTGTGCAACTGGTATAATGCATTATGTTGTCTGCCCACTCATTGCCTGGGTAAATTAACTTTTGCCAGAGGCCTGTTCATCCACATGCAAACAGACTCATATGCCCAACACACACTGTTGACACATAGCTAGGCTACAAAACAGCTGATTCACTGTTAGGCTACTAGCTGCAGTTGACAGTAGGAAGCTATGTGATTATGCAACCCTACAAACCTGTTAAACACAGGGCTTCTTTATGTTCTCTTTGATAACTTCACCTGCCGTCATATACAATGTCAGACTTAAGCTGTGACATTTGTGATAAGTACTGTGATCTGCAGAGTGTAAGACTTGATAAGGAGGAGTTCTAATCTCCCTCCAGCCCACTTGGTGTGTGTGTGTGTGTGTGTGTGTGTGTGTGTGTGTGTGTGTGTGTGTGTGTGTGTGTGTGTGTGTGTGTGTGTGTGTGTGTGTGTATCTCCTTTCTAAACAAATGTAAATATAAAACTGCAATGGTTCTGTATATTTTGGCCTTTGCACTTGACACAAGCCTCCAAAGCGTTCTCCTCCACAAGGCCTGCTGATGTCATCTATCATAACAGTACCTAATGCCTATTGAAATTGGTTCCCTATTGATTTGTCGACAGTTTAGGTTGTTGAATGCATATTAATTGACACCTAAGCATTGAACGCTTAAAATAGCGAACAGCCACATCATCGAATTCTTTCCTTGTGAAAGAATTTGCATGGCTGTTCTTGGGGATTTGCCCTTTCCCCAGTGTAGCGTGGTCTCCGAGTTGGTATATTTAGTTAGGGGTGTGTGGGGGGTGCAGCCCCCCATATCAGAGAGTGTGGGGGTAAAGCCCCCCACTATGTTTGGATGTGTTTGTTTATTTTGTTTTCAGATGGCCAAATCAATTTTTTCCCTAAGAAAGAATTCAATGATTTGGCCGTTCTCTGTTTTTAGGTTTCAACACTTAGGTGTCGATGATTTTGGATTCAACAAGCTAAGCTGTCAATGTTATGATATAGATGCTTGAAATCAGACTTAAGCTATGGTGTGTGTGTGATAAGTATTGTGATTCATATTGTGCAAGACTAGATAGATAGGTGTTCTACACTCACTCCAGCTCACTTGCTGTGTGCATGTGCATCTCCACACAAAACAAGTCGGTGTTCCACAATCGCTTAAACAGAGGCAAAGTTTTGCACTGTTTTGAGCCTAGCAAGTGGTGCAACCCTTTGAATTCCTCTCCTCCACAAGACCTGCTGATGTCAACTACCATAAGAGTAACTAAAGCCGTGTTAAAATCAGATTTAAGCCATGGCATGTGCGATAAGTACTATGATCTGTAGTGTGTAAAGCGAGATAGGTAGGGGTTCTAAACTCATTCCAGTCCACTTGCTGTCTGTGTGCTGACCAGTGTTGTGTACACCTAAATAGATAGATGTAATGTTCTGTATCTATGTTGGTGTGAATGGATGTTAGTTAGTGTATTACATCAGCTTATGGTATCATAGCATCATTGGAATAGAGTAGGTTAATGGTCCTATGGCCCTTATATGCCTAGCCACCTTTTACCCTTATTAACATGTTCAGCACCTACTGTCCCTGTTCAGAATGTACACAGGTGGAACCAATGTGGTGTAATTATGGACACCCATCCAATCATACAAATTGCTTCTGTAAAGAGCCAATGAGGTGCTCAGTTTGACTTGAAGGGGAAGTGTGTTACAGAGGTGTATTAACCTCTGGTAGACAATTTTCTCACTCCAGCAGGTTTTATAAAAGTTACATACCAGGTTAAGATCTTAACTAGGAGCAAAGTGGTTATCCATTTTGCTTATACATGTGCAGCATGTCCAGTAGAGCAGGGTCACAGACTGACTCATATGCAAAGCAGAGATCACCTCCAAATACTTGTTTGACACACACTAAATTGATGGTGATTTCAGACAATCCCCATAGGACAGATACTGAAGACTCACATTCCCCTCATGAGGAACCTTTGTAGTTTCCCCAATCACAACATCTGTTTGGTGAGTAATATACCAAAAGGGGCATTACACTCAAATATTGTGCTGATCAGGGAAGAGTACATGGAGGTACTAAGTACTTGTACTAGAGACAATACTGTCATGTATGGCATGAGCAAGATATAATGACCTACTCAGCACTGTGTACACATGGTGACCTATGTTATGGTAGCTGTCAACACATGTCACCAGGTCTCTCAGCCCTGTGTATGTACTTAAGGTGTCATAATTTATGTGGTACTTACAGTGGATATAAAAAGTGTACACACCCCTGTTAAAATGCCAGGATTTTGTGATATAAAAAATGAGACCACAATAAAATATTTCAAATATTTTCCCACCTTTAATGTGACATACAATCTTTACAATTCAATTGAAAATCAAATAGATCAGTTAGGGGAAAAGTATAAAAAATAAAAAAACTTACAATACACTGGTCACATAAGTGTGGACACACTTAAACTAATACTTTGTTGTGTGTGCACACCTTTAAACTAATACTTTGTTGAAGCATGTTTTGATTTAATTGCAGCATTCAGTCTTCTTGGGTACACACGTGCCATCAATTAAAGAGACTCTGATTAACCACAAATAATGTTCAGCTGTCCTAGTGGGATTTTCCTGACATTTACTCAGTTGCCTGCTGCAGCAAAAGCCATGGTTCAAAGAGAGCTTACAAAGCATCAAAGGGATCTCATTGTTGAAAGATATTAGTCATGTAAAGCATACAAAAACATTTCCACAGCATTGCATAAACCGTGGAACACAGTGAAGACAATCATCAAAAAGTGGAGAAAATATGGGACAGCAGTGACGTTGCGAAGAACTGGATGTCCCTCCAAAATTAATTAAATGAAAAGACAAAAACTGGACAGGGAGGCTGCCAAGAGACCTCCAGCAACAGTGATGGAGCTGCAGGAATTTCTGGCAAGTACTAGTTGTGTACTACATGTGTCAACAATCTCCCGTAGTTTCCATATGTCTGGACTATGGGGTAGGGTTGGAAGACGGAAGCCTTTTCTTACACAGAAAAACATCCAAGCCCAGCTAAAATTTGCAAAACAATACATCAAGTCTCACAAAAGCATGTGAAAAAATGTGTTATGGTTTGATGAGACCAAGGTTGAACTTTTTGGCCACAATTTCAAAAGGTATGTTTTGTGCAAAAACAACACTTTTCATCACCAAAAGAACACATCTCCATGGTGAAGCATTGTGGTGACAGTATGATGTTTTGGGGTTGCTTTTCTTCAGCTGGAACAGGGGCTTTAGTCAAGTTGGAGGGAATTATGAGCAGTTCCAAATACCAGTCAATTTTGGCCCAAAACCTTCAGGAATCTGCTAGAAAGCTGAAGATGAAGAGGAATTTCACCTTTCAACATGACAATCACCCAAGCATACATCCAAATCAACAAAAGAATGGCTTCATCAGAAGAAAATTAATGTTTTGGAATGACCCAGCCAGAGCCCAGACCTAAATCCAATAGAAAATCGGTGTTGTGATCTGAAGAGGGCTGTGCACAAGAGATGTCCTTGCGATCTGATAGATTTGGAGCACTTTTGCAAGGAAGAATGAGCAAATATTGCCAACTCAAGATGTGCCATGCTGATAGATTCCTACCCAAGAAGACTGAATGCTGTAATTAAATCAAAAGGTGCTTCAACAAAGTATTTGTTTAAGGGTGTGCACACACAACAAAGTATTACTTTAAGGGTGTGCACACTTATACAACCAGTGTATTGTGCATTATTTAATTTTTATATTTTTCCCCTAACAGATGTGTTTGTTTTTCAATTGAACTGTACAGGTTATAGCTCACATTAAAGGTGGGAAAAGTTTTGAAGTGATTTATTGTGGGTCTCATTTTTTTATATCAGAAAAACCTGGCATTTTAACAGGGGTGTGACACTTTTTATATCCACTGTAACAGGGACATTGCTGTTACCAAAATGAATAATAATACATATATTTGCATTGAGTTTAAGGACATGTGTTTGGCAACAATCATCTGTCCATGTAACACCGTAATGTAGGGTGTTGCCATACTCTGTATATTGTATGACTGCTCACAGTTAGCAGGCATCATCAAACATTGTCAACCATAGTCATTTACATTGCGCTTGTACATCAGTGACATGGATTCCACTCAGTAGTGACCCGGGACAGAAGCCTTTGGAACACCACTGGTTACAGCTCAGTTATTGGAGGTGTCTTCCCCTATTGGGCTATAGGACTTGTATCAGTGAGGCAGTTAGCAATCCCTCTAATGATATAGGGGTTGAAGACTAGCTGAGTGTGTTTCTTGATGATACCTATATGAGGGTTATTATCAAATGTCTTATCTTAGTGTTGGTAGGCTCTGTGCACAGATTTTCCACCAGCCAGGTCCTTGGTGACTGTCTCAGGAAGTCCACTGTGATTAACATGCATGATGTCACTTTGACAAATCCAAAGTGAGTAGGGTCAAGTAACTGAATGTTACCTACATTTTAGTTGATAATGTAATGATGATCTGCCTCATGTCCTTGTAGATATGGATAATGGGGTTGGTATGCATACAGTTTGCAGGGTCAGTGCACACACCACATCTGTGCAATGGAATAACTGTGCCTGCTTTCCAGTCAGCTGTGATGAAGCCGTTGGTTACACCATGATTGGGAAATGTTTCCAAGGGTGTTACAATTCCATGTTGGAGCCCAAATAGGGGAACAGCCTGGGATGTTAGCAGGTCCCATATATGTTGTGTTTCTGTCCTTAGAGAGGCCAATTATGACATGTCCTACAGAGATACAAGCTAGTGGACAGGTATGTCATGGTGTATATGTGTTCGGGACAGCGGAGTGAAGGTTTTTCAGACCCAGTCAGCCAAAAGATGAGATATGTCTACAGCACCAGTATATGTGGTATCATGAAGTACAAGTTTGGCACTAAACTGGACCTTTCCTTTTAGGTTACATTTGTAAGTATCAAATGCCTTGTGACTGTACCTTGCGGTGGAGGCTAATTAGGAGCAATACTTTGTTTTGGAGGAACTCAGAACAATTCTTATTTGCTTGTTCATGCTGATGAGGTAGTGCTTCCATTTCAGAGGGATACCTCTCTCCTACTGTTGAAGAGCAATGTCTCCCTCTTAATGCAAAGCTTGTTAATGCCAGTTATCCTCCAGGCAGGTTTGGTCTTCTGTAATGAGCTTGTGATGCACCTATCAGGTACAGCCATTTCAATGCAGTTATACAGGTGTTTGGATAAAGCATTGGTGTACAGCTCAGCATAGTTGCTAGTTCTTTCTTATGGGGGAGGTGCAGTGAAGCCACTGATACCATCCCATAAGATGTTATAATCTGCTTTGGTGAAGTTTATTACTCTATCTATCGCAAGGGGGTGGGGGGTGTCAGATCTGATATGTACTTTGAATAAGACTGATTAGATGTCATATATCACCAGGAATCGGCACACAGTGGGGTGCTGCAATGGTACTACATATAGGTAAGTACCCCATGCAGTATGTAGGCTCCTCTTGTGTGGGGCTCAACTAGCTGGTGCAGGGCATTTTGGTTAATGAAGATGGGACAATTTGTGCAAGTGAGTTTCAGCATGACTAATATACCCAGCCGGTGGGTTCTTAAAGTCACCAAAAATAACTGTGTCCAGATGTCTCTTGATAGACTCAAGTAGGTGCAAATAAGCAAAGTGGGTATCCTGATTTATGGAGGGGCTCCTGTAGCTGGCAATTACTTGAATAGCTGTCGACAAAAAGGCCATACCACCTGAGTTGCCTCCAGGGAATCATACGGTATATCCAGTCTGGATGTGTATGTAGCCATAAAGAATATTTATACACCAACACCATTACTTTGCATGCCATGAGTTTCAGCTTTACATGTGTGGAAGGAGCTGTAGACTGCTATGGCTGTGTCGGTCTCCGCAGCCCTGACCCAGGCATCTGTGACTGCACAAATGTGTGCATCTACCATGGTGAGGTCTGCTTCCAGTTTCTGGAGTCTCGTGTTGACAGTCCTAGCATGTAGCAGCATAAACTTGAGGTTGTTTGTAAATGGATTTTACATTAAAATGTTGTCCCTGGAACACCACCTAAAAAGGGCACTATGGAGGTGGCAACAGCCTGGGCCAAAATTCTACAGGTGACAGATGAAGAGTATCTGTATCAAGGTCTGTTGATCATGTCATACCAGGGTGACAGACAGTGGATCCCCTTCGAATGACACCAAACTCTATGCCAATAATTGACATAACTCATTTTCTTTTTGGATGTAGGCATCATCCCAAGTGAGAGTAAAGGCTGAAGAGCAATGGCATACCTGCCTGAGACACATAGTCTGAGAGTTCAGTCATCTTTCTCTTCATACACTCCTGAGAGGTACATCTCAAGACATAAACACAAACAGGATATATGACATAGTCAAAACAGTGCCTGCTGTTGATAGGCTTGAGTGCATGTGTGATATGATGTAACAGGGCACCTCACATACAGCTGGCTGTGACCTTCCCATTATGTAGCCTGGTGAGTGGGACATAAAAGTGTCTCATGGTGTAATCAAATATGAGTAATATGTGTGGTCTACTGTTTTGCCTTAAGGGTTTGAGCGATGATGCGGTGGTGAGTGAGCTATTATGCAATTATGTGTACTGTTCTAAGAGGTAGTATTATATGTATCGTGCTTGTGTCTGTGTTTGTGAGGTGTCTGGTATGCATATCTGTTTCTGTTAAGGAGCTTTGACTATGTAGGTATGTGTGATGTGGGTTTGGGTGGAGTTAGAGGTGAGGTGTGCATGCTGGCAACCTACTCATTGTCATATGTATTATATGTTTGCAGTGAAGATGTATATGTCCTTGCATGCACAGGAAACTTGTTCAGCATTGCAGTCATTACTTTGGGCTTGCACATCTACAATGCCTTTCAAACAACCATATAGCAAATGAATGAGTTATGACATGATGTGGACACAGTGCTGTGTTCTGGGTACATGAATTTACAGTATTACATAACTAGGACATGTGGTAGGAACAGCTACATTGTCCAAAGGTGGCCACTGCTCTGCAGTAGGCCTCACATCCATGTTACACAGATTACCACCATGTCACTGTTAAAGGGCAGACTGCATGACTTGCTGTGATATTGCCAACTAACATGGACAACTGGCACTGTGGAGTCTGCCACATCAAACTTGGACATCTATGTCACCTGACATACAACATTATATTGTGATGTGACAACTGTGCTCCTAATCATCATCAGGTTAGTACCCAGTCAAATCCTATGAGGCTCAGAACCCAGTAGTCATAATACATGCAAAACTCAAATGACTGGTCTGGTTGCTAATCGAGGCATCTACCCGGAAAAAGCTACAACAAGACTACAGATGCTTGCATCATCTGGAACAAATGTATGGATCAACAAACAGGCTATGGCCTGCTTCATATCTTGAGGTTGGTGGTAATGTTTTGCTTCCAGTGAGAGACAGAGAATAACAGCTTTGTATCTCAACAGAGTGATGCCATGGCAAGACCAACAGTAGTAGTAGCCAGGCCAAAGCAATTCAGGCTACTCACTTCTTTTCAGCAGTTGTCACAAGGTAAATCTTTGCTTTCTAACCTCAGAATAACTGCCTAAATACTCCATCCTTAACTTTACAGGGTGTACATATTAGTTTCCCTGTATAGTGTTTTACAGTGCTCTGTACAAACTCTGACACTATGGGTTACATTTATCTTGGACACCATGATTGAAACAACTCCAATAGGGAGTTGCACACAAGACCTTTCAGGACCTCTCGATTTAGTCTTTCACTGTAGCCACTAAACAGGCATTGTGCTTCGTGAATGGAGAACAGTAACAGTCATCCCTCTGCACAAAGGGGTCCCATCTACAGACACTGTTAGATGATCAATATAGATGTAGTACACCCATAAACACTGGACCAGACACAGTTTAGTTTAGTCATGGGCAGATAATGGCTACCCACTTGGTGGTCATATTTAGTAAGCTTACCAAATCAATGGATGAGGGAAATATGAGTCACTCCAGCCACCATGGCCTGACAAGGAATTTCATTGCTGACAAACCCAAGTGGTTAGGTACAAACTAGTATGTCAGCTGGTGGACAGCCAAGTGGCTGACTGACAGGATCCATGACATTAGCAATGAGGAGTCCCCCTTCTACAATGAGAACAGTCACCAGTGGACTCCATCACAAATTGTTCCTCACACTGCTCCTTTTAGGCAATAACTTCTCTGCAAGCATGGCCACTGTGGCTGAGTAAATTTTCTGATGACTGCAAGTTAGGAGCTGTCATTGCATCTCACCCTGACACAACTGTTATCCAAGAAGGGTTGTCACAGACACACAGTTGCTTTCAGAGCCATGGACCATCAGTAAATGCAAAGAATTGCACAATACTATCCTTCCGAGAGTGATCCAGCCATTGTAACTATCGTACTGACAGCACATCACTCACAGTTGACCCAGTAGTCAGGGACTTATGAACACATCGATATTGAACTAGCCTTTGATTGAAATGTGTCAGCAATGTTGGGTAAAAAATTCCATGCAGCACAACCTGTAAACCAAGGTAGGGCAGTTAAATGCAAGGAAGTCCTCATTCCACTATATTCAGCATTCATCAGCTATATCACTGAGTGCAATGCCACCTTTGCCGTGTAACCACCCAGGCATATCCATGAACTGCAACAGCCACACAGGTTCACGGTAAACCACTACATGGTATATGTAACATGTTGAATGGAGAATGCGTTAAGGCCATATCCATGTATTATGTCTCCTACATGCTTTGGGGGGGGATGTGTATGTCTGCCATACAGGGCAGTTTCAGACCACAGCTTGGATCTCCTGCATATCTTCAAAACAACTAGCACCAGAATTACATGTTCTCCAGACCTACACCTTGCCTGTGGTATAAATGGGACATGCTGGAGAGACAGGTATATAACCTAGAGACTGCATCCTATATGGAACAGGCTCCCCATCCATGTGAAGTAGAGTTATTCCTTAATGCAAATCAAGTGCAAGTTGCACATTTGGATGGGGAACAGGGCAATCACACATGGTTTAGTACCAATATTTGGAATGGACATGGATAAAGTGGAGATTGTTCATCTCCCACACACAAGTCTTTAGATGTTTCAGCACTCAAAACCCTTCTTCTACTCTTCCATGCTATCAGATCTTGTCACAGTTTAGGGATGAATGGTTAGGATTCAAGCAGCCCTTGTGTTTGGTAGTCTATTAAACAAATATGAACCCATGTCCCAATGAACCTATAGTTTTTTTACCCTTCTGATGATGTTTTCTTCTGTACTGACATTCAGTCCAGTGCTCTAGAGTTGATGGTTTTGTTGTACATGTGTAGGCATAGCTGTGTCCAACAGAATCCTTAAAGAGAATCATAGACATTTCCTTGAGACACCTGTCACTGTGTGACCACAAAGCCATTTCTACAGCATCCATGGTAAATTAACCACATGATATGAATCTAGGCTCATTATAAATGGCATTGTGTAACATCTGTAAATGAGCAGTACAAGTAGCATGCAAAATGAAACAATAGATGATAGGTCATAGTGATGTTGATAGTCACCCTGTGCATCAGACACATAGCTTTATTTCCCTGCATCCATGAGAAAGATGACAAGAATACGGCACAGATATCTTCACTTGCACAGGGTGTTGTGTGGGGATGCAGGAGACCTATGCTAACCCAATTGGTTGACATGCGTGTGTTGGGTCAGGAAGGGAAGCAGGCAAGCTGGAGCATGGAGATGTGTGTGCGTCTGTAGGTTACCTGATTTTGAAAGTGTGTGCATGCATGAACACAGCCAAGCTCAATGCTAGTCCTATGCGTCTGTATGTTGGAGTGTTGTGAGCCACGCAAGGTAGAACTGACAGTTCATCATCTCTCCTGACGAACATGTGAACTGGCTCTGCCAATGCATGCCCAAGATCAGATGCCATGCTACTACCTGAGGGTAACTGCTGTCTGCTGGGAACAGTCCTCCATGGGAATGCCTAGGGCCATGAGACCATGGTCTGCCACATCTTGGTCTAGACGATATAATCCCCTCTAGAGCACTGGATGTATTGCCGCTATGGGAATGTGATTTTGCACAGCTATGTTGACAATCAGCAGATATAGCTGCAGACCTATGTCCATGAGGCCGACACTCAGCTCCAACCAGATGTTCCGTCACAGACAGAGTGCATTCCAAGACTGATATTATGTAGTCTGTCTGGGACGAATGTCTTTCTACTGCATCAGTCAACTGTTCCCAGGTATCAGCAACATGGTGGAGGCAGTTATAGATGTCAGACTGTGCTACATCCATAACCCTGTGCATTCTGTGGGAGTACTTTTCAGAATATGCCTGTGCCTCCATGATGACTCTAAACATTTGCCAAGTGACACGTGATGAGATACCTGCAACAGGTGGTGGAGGGACAGCAGGCCTCCTACGAGCATCCCTACCAATCAGCCTTGATAGAACCTTGTCACCTGTTTGCTATGGACAGTGTCAGCACTCCCTGCAGCCACAGTAGCCACATTTTCCTGTTCAATATCCCCACTCTCTGACTGTCCAATATCTGTGACCATAGGGGACTGGGTATGCATAGGCATACTGTCTGTGTATGGGGACAATGAGGGCAGACAAGGGTTATCAACCTCTATGTCCTATTCAGACCCTGCAACCCCAGCTGTGCCTCACTTTGGCCACCATCATTATCAGCGTCTGAAGATACTCTGACATCAGGTTGTAAAGGGGGCAGAGACCAGACTCCATGATCACATGTGGAAAAAGGAAACAGCATTATATTAATACTCTCAGCTCTATGCTATGCATTACTGTGTTGCAATATATGTTATGCTGTATACACTGCTGTCAGTATCACAGACTTGTCTAACCTCCAAGCTGTAATAGTAGGACATGAGGACATTATACTCAAACATAAATCTGTATTTATCAGCAAATAAAAGCTATTTAAAGAAAAATCTCATGATCAATACCTAAATGATGTCTAATGTTGACATTCTGAAAAACCCTTGCATAGTTGACACATCCTGCAATCTGTACTGCCCTGACAATACTTGCAAATCTATCACTGTGGACACACCTACAGAGCATAGGTATGAGTGTAAACTGCCTGCAGTCAGAATCTATCTCTGCAGGTGGCTGTCAGGCAGACAGTACATCAATCCAGCCATGAGGCCTGGAAAGACACCTTAGCATATACATTTCACTAAATATACATATGTAATAAAGCAGTGTTGTGCTTACCAGGAGCAGGACCACAGCCTTGTCCAATTTCTGATGTTTCTGAAAAGATATGAGGAAGAGGTAATGTAAACAACACTGCATGTTACATTATAACAGGGAATATGTCAAAATATCTGACATTTATAGCAGCTACTGTGCAAAAGGTATGTTGGTCACAATGTGACCTGAGACTGAAGAAGCAAATAACCTCTTCTTCCCCCAAAATAAAACCTGACACCCACTTAAAACTATGTACACACTGACACACTAAATGCTACAATATTCCAGTGATGATCCTACTACTCATACCTGGATTCTCCTCTGGTGTTGAAACAGTGACACCCACATCCACAAAATACTGTGTGATGGATGACTGTGAGCTGTTGTGTGTTCCTAGGTTTGCGAGGAATTCCTCAGTGCCCGACAATGGTTATTCTACAGTAGGACCTCCACTAGAGACACCATGATCCCTGGCCACATCTGCTGCTCTTCTGCATGCAGCATGGATCATATTGGTGGCACAATGTTGCACCTTCTCATATGTCCTGCTCTGATGATCAACCACATCTACATTGTGAACCAGGTCGTCCCATAGTACAGTCCACTCCTCTCTGTTGGCCCTCCTCCTGGACTTTGGATCTCATAATGATGCTGCAAGGCCTCCACAATTATGTCATTCTCAGGGTCAGTGAAAGGGGCTCTTAGACACCTATACATTATTGCTGACCTACAACAAGAGAACACATGTCATGATCAGACACATGGGGGTGCAGAAGGTATATATACATCTATATAGGACAGCTATCAGTATTCACTATTTGATTACACATCAGCATTCAAATGTGTGCCCAACCATACATTTCAACCTCTTAGAACAAGAAATCTGGAGAAAGCCAGAATTAAAGTGTGACAAAGGCCAAAAAATAGGGACAATTTCTATCTATTGGTGTTACAAACTTACACATCTGATGACATAACAGGTTGTGCATGCCCATGAAACCTCTGCATGGTATGAAGAGTGCAAAGCAGACATCCTTCATTATTGTCTAATTGCAATCTGCAATGATTTGCAACTACTTTGCTAGAAAACCACAATTTTATGATAAATGGACCAGATATATGAGTCAAACCTCTAGACAATCTGCAAACATATGTACAGTTAAGTGGTATGTCCACAATATGCAAAGGTTGTGGATGCAAGTAATGTAGTAGCAAAGGTCAAATATTCCTGTTTAAGGCATGATATATACAGATGTATAATACGATATCCAAGACAGGAGTCCAATGTAGTGTGCTCCATAGCAGTAACACCCCTTAAATTCTATACAACCAACAGTGCCAAACAAATAGCAATGTTATCCAGGGGACCTGTGTCCCTACTTAACACATAGCATTCTGTGCTTGCTATACTGTAGTTCCCTGTAGGTGTAACACGTGGAGATCAATGACATGTTATCAGTAAAGTTCGAGGACAGGCTTACTGATGTAATCCCATTCCGCATAACTATATTCCACTATATGCATCATGCTGGTGATAAAATGATTGTATACCTGCTGAAGTACAATACATCTCTTTGGAAATAAGCCAATATATATATATACATATATAGATATATATATATATATATATATCTATATATATATATATGTATGTGTGTGTGTGTGTGTGTATATATATATATATATATATATATATATATATATATAAATATATGTGTGTGTGTCTTGTGCTAACAAGTTCATACAAAGTGACTCTCATACAGAGTGGCTTTCTTAGCTAGGGGCTTTCCTTTTCAAGGTGTACCTCATTTGCAGGTGACTGCCTCTGAATCAATCTGCGGTTGAGTAATGTTAGCTGAAGCATACAAAGTTGATTTTTAGTGTAATCAGGCAAACCCCTGCAACTATTGAAGGGGATATAAGGCTTCAATGTAGAATCCATCCCCTTTCTCATATGATGGCGTTAAAATACTGGGTAGAAATACTACATCATTACAGGAAGGATGTATGTTTATGTGTGTGCTACAGGCTGCAGCTGATGCTACTGCTCCATGCAATAAACATAGTGAGAGAGGCTGCAGAATGTGGAAGACAACAGTAGTTATGAGTAAAGGTGTGACCACTGGCAGCTGTGGTGTACAGCCATAGCCTGATTGGGGGAACCCATCCAACAGGATATTGAGGTATGTGTTTAAGGTAAGTATGTCAGACAAAGGTATCATTAACAGAGTAGTAGGAAACATCTTGTGTCCTTGGACATCATAGGGGATAAATATACCATTATGTCAACCATTTGGGCAACTGGAAGGCCATGTGTTACATTATGGTAGTCCTTTGGAATGTGTGTGCTGGCAGTCCTTGTTGCTAGCAGAACTTCCATATGTATATGTTAGTTGTACAGTTGTGTTAATCTGTAATATTATTATCTAATGATTCTGTGCTGCACTCTGATATTAGTGGGCCTGCTTTGTATTACCTAAGTTTAAATCCTCTTTGAAAGCATATTAATGCATAACTTGACACTCTGTATACTTTATAGTGCTGTTATAAGGATATGTCAACTGTGTTCCTATCTGTAGACATTTGACTTCCATCATTGAACAGCAGACACTGCATTTGAAATGCATCGGGTGGATAAATAGTGGATGACACCATCAATCATTGATGGCTTCACAATAATACAATTTAAATGCTAGACACCACTGGATTTGAATCCAGGACCATGTGTGGCAGAAATACTGTTTTCAAAGAATTTAACAGAGTGAGCTACTAAGTCACTGGTAAAGCAGGTTTATTTGTCAAGATAGAAGTGCACACATACAGGATGTGACATATCTCATTTACATCCATTATTATGTACATGGCTTTATAGGGATGTATTTCTCCACCAGAGTCTGAGTTGAACATGCATTTTGCCATTAATGTTTTAACAGGTGTATTTATAAATGTTGCTGATAGAAGTGCCCATTTCCCTGCTATTAGCGACCTCATTTACATCTATTATTCTGTGCCTGACTTTCTAGTGATGTATTCCTGTACCAGACTCCAAGTTACACTGTCATTTTTTCCATTACTCTTTAAGTAAGTTTTTGCAACGTGGCCAGATGTGCAGCTCTGCTTAAACATGCTTAATGATGGCAACTTGCAATTACTATGTTTTGCTTAAACCACCTGTTTTAATTAACAGTTGTGTGGTGTGGCAGATTAATCCATTGGTCTGCAGGTGCGATGGTCTTGGATTCGAAATAGGGCACAGGTGCACAGTTTGCATGCGTTTATTATGATTTCAAACAAACATCAATTTAGGGCAATTTAGCATAGCTAAGAGACATGGCTTGCTGCACCACATCATGCAAAAAATCTTTAAAGAAAAGAAAAAAGGGGGAGATAGGGCAATGGTGAAATGGGGTGCAAGCAGAGGGAAAAACAAAGTGAAAGGCAGGTAGGTATGTTCAGGAAGGGTGTAGGGAAGAACCATAACTATTTTGTTCCTGCACAGCAACAACTTTGCACTTTAGCAGAATTTGCAGATGAATTTGGACTATCACCCCAGAGAGAGGGGTGAGGACAGCATAACTGTATAGTCTAGCCAAGTGGACCAAATTATGTGTGTCCAGTGGATATGTGAGTGAAATGGAGAGCTACATACGGGATGATTTTTTTTTTTGGATGGGCACCCATTTTTTTTAAGGTGAGAGTGGAATGTTGGGGAAGAGGCATAGGTATGTATGGGGGAGGTAAGTTAGGAAGGTGAGGAAGCTTTTTCAAACAGACAAGACAGCAGACAGGGTTGGTGTGTGACATAAGAGAGGGGTGAAGACCTTGGATGGAGAGGGTGTTGTGGAATCCCAGTCTTAGGTGCATCCACAATGTAGCAGTGCAACTCAAGTCTCCACCCATGGGACTGTTGGCACTGTTCCTTCACTGCCCCTGTGGTTATCCCCGTTAGGGTACTTTTTTCTTTTTTTGTTGTTGTTTTTATAAGTTCGATGTTTGAAGACATCGACCATATGGTGTCAACCATATGGTCTTCGATGTTTTCAATAGTCGATCTTATAATATAGACTCAGTTTAAATATAACACGTTAATTGACCTAACACTAATTAAACAATTAAACAATTCCTAGCAACCTTTCCTTACTCAATGGGTTCATTTATAATTTCGTTTAAATTACTGTGTAAAATCATTCACTTTAAAAACACTCATATTCTATACTTAAATAAATACTAAGTAGTTCATACATCCTATTCCACACTTATTTAAAAAATACAATACTAAATAGTTAAAAACTTCTCATAGTAGCAAGTCAATAGTCAAATTGTTGAATTTCTAACTAACAATTTGCCCCCTTCTCCCATCAACAGCAAAAACTTTGCAAGTTTCTATACATTATCATTTCTAAGTAAGCCATTAACAAATATTCAAACATTTATATAAAGGCACATAGTAATATTGTACACATATCTTTCTTCTTCTTTCGGCTTTTTCCCGATTAGGGGTCGCCACAGCAGATCACCTGTCCGCTCATGATTGGCAGTGGAGTTTTTCAGTGTCGAGTTGCCAGCAAACCTTCCACAGAAGGCACACACACACACACACACACACACACACACACACACACACACACACACACACGCACACACACACACACACTCACACCTAGGGCCAATTTAGAGTGTCCAATCCACCTGCAGCATGTCTTTGGGATGTGGGAGGAAACCGGAGCACCCGGAGGAAACCCACGCGACCACAGGGAGGACATGCAGACTCCGCACAGAAGGCACCCCAGCCAAGGATCAAATTGGAGAACCTTTTACTGTGAGGTGACAATGCTAACCACTGCGCCACTGTGCCCCCCCCCCCCCAGTGATATTGTACACATATAATATTCATTATTGTTTGTTCCTCTTGTTAAAAATCATAGTTTTATTTTCATTCTTCATCTCTGTAGGCTTTTTAATTTAAGAATGCAAGCTATAGACGTTACCTCATTCAGCACAGGCTTTCTACCTGCATCTAAGTGTAATTGCCATAGGACCTCTTGTTTTTCT
Source organism: Protopterus annectens (assembly GCF_019279795.1). Lineage (NCBI taxonomy): Eukaryota > Metazoa > Chordata > Ceratodontiformes > Protopteridae > Protopterus > Protopterus annectens. The sequence goes on along the minus strand of NC_056741.1, from coordinate 502,055,911 downwards.
AGTAATAATGAAAATGCTCCCCCATAACAGTAGGTGTAATTTGTTGAATTACCCTAAAGTTAAATATGTGACCTGGACGGCTATTGTGATGTCCTGCCAGTGCGTTCACTTCTT